>NW_027670016.1:0-25000 GCF_964188305.1 Podarcis bocagei | reverse complement strand
CCCGCTTGCCCGGTTCTCTCTCGGAGCGGACTTGGTGCCGTTCCTGGTTCCTGAAATCTGTGAGGTGCCTTGTAGGGAGTGAGCACCGATCTGTGGAACACCGGATGCATCCTGGAGCCCTCCGGAAGCGCCAGCCTGAAAGCCACCGGGTTGACCTGCTCTTCGACTTGGTAGGGCCCCAGTTGTTTATGCCCTAGTTTCTTCTTCGCTAACGACCTGGCCGGCACTGCGTGGGCTGCTAACCAGACCCAGTCTCCCACATGGATCTCTTCGCCAACCCTCCTGTGTTTGTCCGCTTGTACCTTGTATGCGTGTTTAGCCAGCTCCAGGTGCCGCCGAAGCTGATCGTGGACCTCCTGCAACTCCGACGCGAACGCATCCGCTGTCTGCGGCTCCCCCTCTCCCATTCTTTCCAGTCCCGGGAAAGTTCTGGGGTGCCTCCCGTTGTTGGCGAAGAACGGCGTCACCCCCGTGGACACGTGCTTCGTGTTGTTGTAGGCGAACTCGGCGAGAGGCAGGTAATCCACCCACGTCGCAGGCTGTTGATTAGCATAACATCTCAGGTACTGCTGCATGATGGCATTGACCCGCTCCGCTTGCCCGTTGGTCTGCGGGTGTCTAGCCGAAGCCAGGTTGATCTTGACGTTCAGGAAGCCCATCAGCTTCTGCCAGAAGTTCGAGATGAACTGCCGCCCCCGGTCGGACAGTATAGACCGCGGCAGACCGTGAACCTTGAACACGTGATCTATGAACAGTTTGGCGGTTTGTTCCGCCGTGGCCACCTTCGCACACGGAATGAAATGTGCCATCTTGGAGAACAAGTCCACCAGCACTGCCGTCTTGCCCCTCGAGCTGGGCAGATCCGTGACAAAGTCCAGGGCCACTCTCTCCCACGGTTCGAACGGGGTTTGCAGCGGTTCCAGCAGTCCCGCCGGCGGTCTGTGTACTGGTTTGGCCCTCTGGCAGGTGTCGCACCTCGCCACGTAGTCCGCGACCTCCCCTCTCATTCTGGGCCACCAGAAGTCCCTGGCGACTAATTCTATCGTCTTCTCTGTGCCAAAGTGCCCAGCGGTGGGCGCGTCGTGCAACTGCTGCAGTACCTTGGCGCGAAGATCGTCCCCCGGCACGTAGATGGCCCCTTTACGGAGGAGTAATCCATCGCGAACCTGGAACTCGTCGGTCGCCGCCGTGCCCCTTTGCGCATCTGCCATCTTGGCTTGCGCGAAGGTATCGTCCTGCAACGCTCTCCTCACCGCATCCAGGTCAACTGTAGCCGAAGCGCACGCCCACACCGTCGGTGCGAAGATGTGCATGGCAGCCGCTGGCGTCGCCTCCTCCAGATACTGTGGTTTACGGGATAGGGCATCCGCCATGACGTTGGTGTCTCCCGGGACATACTCAATTCGGAAGTCGAAGTTTGCAAAGAACTCGGCCCAACGTATCTGCCTCTGGTTCAGGAACTGCGCCGTGCGCCAGTGCTCCAGATTCTTGTGGTCCGTGCAGACCTGCAACGTGTGCTTGGCGCCGATCAGGAAGTGCCTCCACGCCTTGAAAGCTGCATGAATGGCGAGCAACTCCCTGTCCCAGATGGTGTAGTTCTGTTCAGACTTGCTGAGCTTCCTGGAGTAAAACGCTCCCGGCCTCCAAGCCCCCTGCGGGTCTTTCTGCAGCTGTACTGCTCCCACGGCTCTGTCCGAAGCGTCTGTCTCCACCCTCATCGGCCTGCTGGGGTTGACATGCAGTAGCTGCTCTTCCGACGCGAAGAGACGCTTGAGTGCCTGAAAGGACTGCTCCGCCTGCTCCGTCCAGATGAACTTCTTTTTCTTGGAGCTGAGCGTGTCCGTGATGGCCGCTGTTTGCATAGCAAAGCCCTTGATAAACTTGCGATAGAAGTTCGCAAAGCCGACAAACCGCTGGACTTCCTTCCGGTTGCGCTGGCTCTTCCAGTCCAACACTGCGCGAACCTTGGCGCTGTCCATGGCGAGCCCCTTGTCTGACAACCTGTAGCCCAGGAAATCCACCTCCGTCACGTCGAACTGGCACTTTTCCAGCTTGGCGTAAAGCCTATGCTGCTGTAGCCTGCTCAGCACTTCCTTGACGTGTCTGTCGTGATCCTGCTGCGATTCAGAAAATATCAGGATGTCATCCAAGAAGCAGACACACGTCTTGTAGAGGAGCCCCGCCAGCACGTGATGCATGAAAGCTTGAAAACAGTGGGAGCCATTTTGCAATCCAAAAGGCATAACTCTGTATTCGTAGGTGCCCAGGGGCGTGAACATGGCTGTCTTCCACTCATCTCCTTCCCGCATGCGAATGAGGTTGTACGCCCCACGCAGGTCCAACTTGGTGAACACGTGGCCCTTGCGTACCGTCGCGAGGAGGTCGTCGATCCTGGGCATGGGGAAGTCCGATGGCTTGGTCACACTGTTCAAGATCTGATAGTCCACCACAAGTCTTTTTGGGGGCGTGTCCTTCTTCTTAACAAAGAATACAGGACTGCCCCCCGCTGCCTTGGACTCTCGGATGAAACCGCGCTCCAAATTATGATCTATGAACTCTTTGAGTTCCTGTAGCTCGTCCTCAGACATGGAATACAGCTTCCCTTTGGGCAGCGCCGCCCCTGGCAGTAGGTCAATCTTGCAGTCATATGATCTGTGGGGGGGTAGCTTGTCCGCCTCCTTCTCGCAGAAGACCTCTAAAATTCCCGCGTATTTGTGGGGGATTGCTTGCAGCGTCCCCAGCTGCAGCTGCGCTTCCTCCTCCTCTCCCTCCTGGCGGGGCAGAATGCAATGTTCAGCGCAGAATGATGAGCCGAAGACCAGCTGCCGCTGGTACCAAGCCAACGTCGGACTGTGTTTGTCCAGCCAACTCATGCCCAAGACAATAGGCGTGTCCGACAGTCTGGTGACATTAAAACTGATGACTTCCCTGTGATTTCCAAGTCGCATCACCATTGGTGGCGTTTGCTTCACCACCTGCCCCCCTAGCAGCTCCCTGCCATCCACCGTGACGACCTGCAGGGGCAGCGTGGCAGGCAGCAGCTGTATAGCGTGTTTATCTACAAAGTCTTGCCCTATAAAGTCCGCATTGCTTCCTGAGTCAACGGTGATTGGCACGTCTAGAGTGAGGCCATTGGGTAGCTGAAGCGATGCAGTGAGCTGCACTACTGGTTTGGGCGGGAGGGGGTCTGTGGGCTGCAAAATCTCTGGGGACTGCTTCACTGACTCGTCTGGCTGGGCCCCAGTGCCTCTGTCTCCAGCCAGACTCCGTCGTTTCCCTGCTGTGGTTCCCCTTGCTGCGTTGCTGCAGTTACCATTGCTGAGGCTGCAGTGTGCTTGTGGATCCTCTGGGGACACTCTTTCGCCATGTGCTGCGGACTTTCGCAGATGTAACACTTCCTGTTCCCTCTAGGAGGCTTCGCTTTCACTGCTCCCGGTGCTATGGCTCTGGTTGCTGACTGAGCCCTGGCACCGCCCACCTCCATAGGGTCCGCTCCCCCTCCTGGCGGAGGCGTGGATTGCGCACGCGCAGCTTCCCTGGGAACGAAGGAGAACCCTCTCGCTGGTTCGCGCCCTCCACGCCCTTCGTCCCTGCTCCATGGACGTTCCTCCAGCCGCACCCCAACCGTCAGCGCCCTCTGAACGACCTCCTGCGTGCTCCTGGGTCTCTCCTCCCTTGCAATTTCGTCTTTAACCGCGCTGTTCAATCCTTCCCAAAACAGGTCTCTGACTGGGGCTGAATCTCTGTCCCATTCCAGGGCACTGACCAATGCAAAAAAGCGGGCATGGTACTGGCGTACGCTGGCCCTCCCTTGCTTCAGTCCATGTACCTCCTTCCGGGCAAGATCCACGTCTATGCTAGATAAAAAGCAGCCATCCATCGCTATAATAAAGGCATCCGCGGTCTGGAGCGCCGGATCCTTATCTCTCCACAAATTGCGCAGCCATGCTTTAGCATCTCCATGCAAATGGGACATGATAAATCCCACCTTCTCTTGCTCTTCTCTAAAGTCTTTGTCCAGCAGTTGCAGTGCACACTGTACATCTGCTCTAAAGTTGGGGTACAGTTGTAAATTCCCATCGAAGTGAGAGACTAGACCGCCTGTTCTTCTCCCCAACCCAATCCCCTCTGGTTTGGGTGTCAGTTGCCCTTGCTTCGTAAGCACTTCCAACCTGACCTGGAGATCCCTGTAGGCGGCAGCTGCGTCCTCCTCTCTCTTCCTGGATGCAAGTATCTCGGCATTCAGTCGTGTCACTGCTTCTCTGAGTTCCCCTATCTGCTGTTCGGCCGTCATATTGTCTGCCGTTCGTGAGCTTGGTAGTAGGCACCCGCCTTCTCTCCTGTCCGCGTGGCTGTAGATGCCCACAACGCGGGACGGAGCTTACTGTCAGAGCTGCTTCCAGATCCTAGCTCACAGAGGATCACGCTAGCCAGCGGTCACTTTGTAAAAGTCTTTATTGAGTTACAGTTTCCATTCTCAAGCTGCTGCGTGCAACTCTACGTCTTAAGGGTTAGACCGGCGAAGCTCCGTCTGAGTCTCCGCCCCCTGTGCACCAGCTTACTAACCTAGCCTTACTCCACCTTTTCCGCCTGACTGCTCTCCTCTGGGTCCCTCTGCCCCCCGGGGTCTCTTCCTTCCGGGACTCTTCTGACGCTGACCCCCCGGACCCTCCTGTCTCCTTGCGCCGGGCTTTAGGACCTGGCTCCCTCTCCGGGCTGCTTACTGCGCCACCTTCCTGTGCATTTGAACTTGGCGCGCGCGCCCAACCTTCCACTTTCCGTCTGACCGTTTCTTCGCTCCCCGATGGAGGTGTGGTCACTCCTGACTCGTGCCCTCCCTCCTGTTGTGAGCTGCCAGCGCTTGATCCCTGGCGCCCTTCCTCTCCACTGCGCTCTGTTGGTGATGCTGGTCCCGATTTCCAACTGCTCCCCTCTGAGCCCCCTCTGGACCCTTCTCCCTGGGGTGTCCCCCTAGGCTCCCCCCTTGCTCTGGCCACTGGTGCTCCTTTCTGTGAATCTTCTGATTCTCTGGAAAGACTCGGAGATCTCGGGTCGTTGTCATCACTCATCTTTTCTTCTGCCTCCTCCCCCTCGCTCTCTGTTTCCTCCCTTGCCCTCGCCTCTGCTCCTGAACCCCTGACACACACATATAAACACACACACACATATACACACATAAACACAGATACACACACACACACACCAGCTTTGCCCCATCGACTGCTCCCGGTTGTGCGATGGCGCTTGTCGCGACTGACCCCTGTTTCCTGCTTCCTGCTTCCTGCTTCCTGTTTCCAGGAAGCCATTGTCACCTCGGAGGAACTGGGCCAGGATCTGGAGCATGTGGAAGTTCTGCAGAAGAAGTTTGAGGAGTTCCAGACGGATCTGGCGGCGCACGAGGAAAGAGTCAACGAAGTGAACCAGTTTGCCGGGAAGCTGGTGCAGGTGAGAGGAAGGAAGGGAGGAAGGAGGGAGGGAGGAAGGAAGGAAGGAAGGAAGGAAGGAGGGAGAGAAGGTAGGAAGGAAAAGAAGGAAGGAGGAAAGGAAGGAGGGAGGAAGGAAGGAAGGAGAGAAATAGGGAAGAAAGAAAGGAGGGAAGGAAGGAGGGAGGGAGGGAGAGAAGGAAGGAAGGAAGCAGGGAGAGAAGGAAGGAGGGAAGGAGAGAGCGAGGGAAGGAAGGAAGGAGGGAAGGAGGGAGGGAGGGAGGGGGAAGGAAGGAAGGAAGGAAGGAGAGAAATAGGGAAGCAAGGAAGGAGGGAAGGAAGGAGGGAGGGAGGGAAGGAAGGAGGAAAGGAAAGAAGGAAGGAGAGAGGAAGGATGGAAGGAAGGAAGGAGGGAGGGAGGAGGGAGGAAAGAGTCAACGAAGTGAACCAGTTTGCCGGGAAGCTGGTCCAGGTGAGAGGAAGGGAGGGAGGAAGGAGGAAGGAAGTAAGGAGGGAGAGAAGGAAGGAAGGAAGGAAGGAAGGAAGGAGGGAGGGAGGGAGAGAAGGAAGGAAGGGAAGGAGGGAGGAAAGAGTCAACGAAGTGAACCAGTTTGCCGGGAAGCTGGTCCAGGTGAGAGGAAGGAAGGGAGGAAGGAGGAACGAAGGAAGGAGGGAGAGAAGGAAGGAAGGAAGGAAGGAAGGAGGGAGGGAGGGAGAGAAGGAAGGAAGGGAAGGAGGGAGGAAAGAGTCAACGAAGTGAACCAGTGAAGAGGAAGGGAGGAGGGAGAGAAGGAAGGAAGGAGGGAGGAAGAAAGGAAGGAAGAGAAGGAAGGAGGAAGGAAGGAAGGGGAGGAGGGAGGAGGGAGGAAAGAGTCAACGAAGTGAACCAGTTTGCCGGGAAGCTGGTCCAGGTGAGAGGAAGGAAGGGAGGAAGGAAGGAAGTAGAGAAGGAGAGAATCATGGAAGAAAGGAGGGAGGGAGAGAAGGAAGGAAGGAGAGAGGAAGGATGGAAGGAAGGAAGGGAAGAAGGTAGGAAGGAAGGAGGGAGGGAGGGAGGAAGGAGGAAGGAAGGAGGGAGGGAGGAGGGAGGGAGAGAGGAAGGATGGAAGGAAGGAAGGAAGGGAAGAAGGGAGGAAGGAAGGAGAGAAATAGGGAAGAAAGAAAGGAGGAAAGAAAGGAGGGAGGGAGGAAGGAAAGAAGGAAGGAAGGAGGGAGGGAGAGGAGGAAGGAAGGAAGGGAGGGAGGGATGGAGGGAAGGAAGGAAGGAGGGAAGGAAGGGGAGGAGGGAGGAAAGAGTCAACGAAGTGAACCAGTTTGCCGGGAAGCTGGTCCAGGTGAGAGGAAGGAAGGGAGGAAGGAAGGAAGTAGAGAAGGAGAGAATCATGGAAGAAAGGAGGGAGGGAGAGAAGGAAGGAAGGAGAGAGGAAGGATGGAAGGAAGGAAGGGAAGAAGGTAGGAAGGAAGGAGGGAGGAAGGAGGAAGGAAGGAGGGAGGGAGGAGGGAGGGAGAGAGGAAGGATGGAAGGAAGGAAGGAAGGGAAGAAGGGAGGGAGGAAGGAGAGAAATAGGGGAGAAAGAAAGGAGGAAAGAAAGGAGGGAGGGAGGAAGGAAAGAAGGAAGGAAGGAGGGAGGGAGAGGAGGAAGGAAGGAAGGGAGGGAGGGATGGAGGGAAGGAAGGAAGGAGGGAAGGAAGGGGAGGAGGGAGGAAAGAGTCAACGAAGTGAACCAGTTTGTTGGGAAGCTGGTCCAGGTGAGAGGAAGGAAGGTAGGAAGGAAGGAGGGAAGGAGGAAGGAAGGAGGGAGGGAGGAGGGAGGGAGAGAGGAAGGATGGAAGGAAGGAAGGAAGGGAAGAAGGGAGGAAGGAAGGAGAGAAATAGGGAAGAAAGAAAGGAGGAAAGAAAGGAGGGAGGGAGGAAGGAAAGAAGGAAGGAAGGAAGGGATGGAGGGAAGGAAGGAGGGAAGGAAGGGGAGGAGGGAGGAAAGAGTCAACGAAGTGAACCAGTTTGCCGGGAAGCTGGTCCAGGTGAGAGGAAGGAAGGAAGGAAGGAGGAAGGAAGGAGGGAGGAGGGAGGGAGGGAGAGAAGGAAGGAAGGGAAGGAGGGAGGAAAGAGTCAACGAAGTGAACCAGTTTGCCGGGAAGCTGGTCCAGGTGAGAGGAAGGAAGGGAGGAAGGAAGGAGGGAAGGAGGGAGGGAAGGAAGGAAGGAGGGAGGGAGGAAGGAAGGAGGAAAGGAAGGAGGAAGGAGGGAGAGAAGGAAGGAAGGAAGGAGGGAGGGAGGAGGGAGGAGGGAGGAAAGAGTCAACGAAGTGAACCAGTTTGTCGGGAAGCTGGTCCAGGTGAGAGGAAGGAAGGGAGGAAGGAGGGAGGGAGGGAGAGAAGGAAGGAAGGGAAGGAGGGAGGAAAGAGTCAACAAAGTGAACCAGTTTGCCGGGAAGCTGGTGCAGGTGAGAGGAAGGAAGGGAGGAAGGAAGGAAGGAGGGAGAGAAGGAAGGAAGGAAGGAAGGAGAGAGGAAGGAAGGAAGGAAGGAAGGAAGGAGAGAGGAAGGAAGGGAAGAAGGGAGGAAGGGAGGAGAGAAATAGGGAAGAAAAGGGGAGGAGGGAGGAAAGAGTCAACGAAGTGAACCAGTTTTCCGGGAACCTGGTGCAGGTGAGAGGAAGGAAGGGAGGAAGGAGGAAGGAAGGAGGGAGGAGGGAGGGAGGGAGAGAGGAAGGATGGAAGGAAGGAAGGGAAGAAGGGAGGAAGGAAGGAGAGAAATAGGGAAGAAAGAAAGGAGGAAAGAAAGGAGGGAGGAAGGAAGGAGGGAAGGAAGGAAGGAGGGAGGGAGGAAGGAAAGAAGGAAGGAAGGAGGGAGAGGAGGAAGGAAGGAAGGAAGGAGGGAGGGAGGGACGGAGGGAAGGAAGGAGGGAAGGAAGGGGAGGAGGGAGGAAGGAAGGAAGAGAAGGAAGGAGGAAGGAAGGGAGGGGAGGAGGGAGGAAAGAGTCAACGAAGTGAACCAGTTTGCCGGGAAGCTGGTCCAGGTGAGAGGAAGGGTGGAAGGAAGTAAGGAGGAAGTAAGGAGGGAGGGAGAGAAGGAAGGAGGAAGGGAGGGAGGAGGGAGGAAAGAGTCAACGAAGTGAACCAGTTTGCCGGGAAGCTGGTCCACGTGAGAGGAAGGAAGGGAGGAAGGAGGAAGGAAGGAAGGAGGGAGAGAAGGAAGGAAGGAAGGAAGGAAGGAAGGAAGGAAGGAAGGAGAGAGGAAGGAAGGAAGGAAGGAGAGAGGAAGGAAGGAAGGGAAGAAGGGAGGAAGGAAGGAGGGAGAGAAGGAAGGGAAGAAGGGAGGAAAGGAAGGAAGGGAAGGAGGGAAGGGAAGAAAGGAGGAGGGAGGAAAGAGTCAACGAAGTGAACCAGTTTGTCGGGAAGCTGGTCCAGGTGAGAGGAAGGAAGTGAGGAAGGAAGGAAGTAGAGAAGGAGAGAATCAGGGAAGAAAGGAGGGAGGGAGAGAAGGAAGGAAGAAGAGAGGAAGGATGGAAGGAAGGAAGGGAAGAAGGTAAGAAGGAAGGAGGGAGGGAGGAAGGAAGGAGGGAGGGAGGGAGGAAGAAAGGAAGGAAGAGAAGGTAGGAGGAAGTAAGGAAGGGGAGGAGGGAGGAAAGAGTCAACGAAGTGAACCAGTTTGCCGGGAAGCTGGTCCAGGTGAGAGGAAGGAAGGGAGGAAGGAAGGAGGGAGGAGGAAGAGAAGGAAGGAGGGAAGGAGAGAGCGAGGGAAGGAAGGAAGGAAGGAAGGAAGGAAGGAAGGAGGGAGGGAGGATGGAAGGTAAAAAAAGAAAGAAAGATTAAGGAAAGAAAGAATGAAGGGGGAGGAAAAGGAAGGAAACAGAGAAGGAAGGGTTGAGGGAGGAAGGAAGGAGGGAGGGAAGAAGGAAGGGAGGAAGGAGGGAGGGAGGGAAGGAGGGAGGAGGGAGGAAAGTCAACGAAGTGAACCAGTTTGCCGGGAAGCTGGTCCAGGTGAGAGGAAGGAAGGAAGGAAAGGAGGAAGGAAGGAGGGAGGAGGGAGAGAAGGAAGGAAGGAGGGAGGAAGAAAGGAAGAGAAGGAAGGAGAGAAGGAAGGAAGGGGAGGAGGGAGGAAAGAGTCAGCGAAGTGAACCAGTTTGCCGGGAAGCTTGTCCAGGTGAGAGGAAGGAAGGGAGGAAGGAGGAAGGAAGTATGGAGGAAGTAAGGAGGGAGGGAGAGAAGGAAGGAAGGAAGAGAAGGAAGGAGGAAGGAAGGGAGGGGAGGAGGGAGGAAAGAGTCAACGAAGTGAACCAGTTTGCCGGGAAGCTGGTGCAGGTGAGAGGAAGGAAGGGAGGAAGGAGGAAGGAAGTAAGGAGGAAGGAAGGAAGGAGAGAAGGAACGGAGAGGAAGGATGGAAGGGAAGAAGGGAGGAAGGAAGGGAGCAGGGAGGAAAGAGTCAACGAAGTGAACCAGTTTGTCGGGAAGCTGGTCCAGGTGAGAGGAAGGAAGGGAGGAAGGAAGGAGTGAAGGAGAGAAGGAAGGAAGGAAGGAAGGAGGGAAAGAGGGAGAGAGGAAAGAGTCAACGAAGTGAACCAGTTTGCCGGGAAGCTGGTCCAGGTGAGAGGAAGGAAGGGATGAAGGAGGGAGGGAGGAAGGAAGGAAGGAAGGAAGGAGGGAGAGAAGGAAGGAAGGAAGAGAAGGAAGGAGGAAGGAAGGGAGGGGAGGAGGGAGGAAAGAGTCAACGAAGTGAACTAGTTTGTCGGGAAGCTGGTCCAGGTGAGAGGAAGGAAGGGAGGAAGGAAGGAAGTAGAGAAGGAGAGAATCAGGGAAGAAAGGAGGGAGGGAGAGAAGGAAGGAAGGAGAGAGGAAGGATGGAAGGAAGGAAGGGAAGAAGGTAAGAAGGAAGGAGGGAGGGAGGAAGGAGGAAGGAAGGAGGGAGGGAGGGAAGGAGGGAGGAAGAAAGGAAGGAAGAGAAGGAAGGAGGAAGGAAGGAAGGGGAGGAGGGAGGAGGGAGGAAAGAGTCAACGAAGTGAACCAGTTTGCCGGGAAGTTGGTGCAGGTGAGAGGAAGGAAGGGAGGAAGGAGGAACGAAGGAAGGAGAGAAGGAACGGAGAGGAAGGATGGAAGGGAAGAAGGGAGGAAGGGAGGGAGGAGGGAGGAAAGAGTCAACGAAGTGAACCAGTTTGCCGGGAAGCTGGTGCAGGTGAGAGGAAGGAAGGGAGGAAGGAGGAAGGAAGTAAGGAGGAAGGAAGGAAGGAGAGAAGGAACGGAGAGGAAGGATGGAAGGGAAGAAGGGAGGAAGGAAGGGAGGAGGGAGGAAAGAGTCAACGAAGTGAACCAGTTTGTCGGGAAGCTGGTCCAGGTGAGAGGAAGGAAAGGAGGAAGGAGGAAGGAAGGAAGGAAGGAAGGAGGGAGGGAGGGAGGGAGAGAAGGAAGGAAGGGAAGGAGGGAGGAAAGAGTCAACGAAGTGAACCAGTTTGCCGGGAAGGTGGTCCAGGTGAGAGGAAGGAAGGGAGGAAGGAGGAAGTAAGGAGGGAGGAGGGAAGGAGGGAGAGAAGGAAGGAAGGAGGGAGGGAGGAAGGAAGGAAGGAGGAAAGGAAGGAAGGAAGGAGGGAGAGAAGGAAGGAAGGAAGGAGGGAGGGAGGAAGGAGGAAGGAAGGAGGGAGGGACGAGGTAGGAAAGAGTCAACGAAGTGAACCAGTTTGTCGGGAAGCTGGTCCAGGTGAGAGGAAGGAAGGGAGGAAGGGAGGAGGGAAGGAGGGAGAGAAGGAAGGAAGGGAGGAGGGAGGAAGGAAGGAAGGAGGAAAGGAAGGAAGGAAGGAGGGAGAGAAGGAAGGAAGGAAGGAGGGAGGGAGGAAGGAGGAAGGAAGGAGGGAGGGACGAGGTAGGAAAGAGTCAACGAAGTGAACCAGTTTGTCGGGAAGCTGGTCCAGGTGAGAGGGAGGAAGGGAGGAAGGGAGGAGGGAAGGAGGGAGAGAAGGAAGGAAGGGAGGAGGGAGGGAGGAAGGAAGGAAGGAGGAAAGGAAGGAAGGAGGAAGGAGGGAGAGAAGGGAGGGAGGAAGGAGGAAGGAAGGAGGGAGGGAGGAGGGAGGAAAGAGTCAACGAAGTGAACCAGTTTGTCGGGGAGCTGGTCCAGGTGAGAGGAAGGAATGTGAGGAAGGAGGAAGGAAGGAAGGAGGGAGGGAGGAAGGAAGGAGAGAGGGAGGAAGGGAGGGAGGGAAGGAAGTGAACCAGTTTGCCGGGAAGCTGGTCCAGGTGAGAGGAAGGAAGGGAGGAAAGAAGGAAGGAAGGAAGGAGGGAGGGAGGGAGGAAAGGAGGAAGGGAGGGAGGGAGGAGGAAAGGAGGAAGGAAGGGAAGAAGGAAGGAGGGAGGAAAGAGTCAACAAAGTGAACCAGTTTGCCGGGAAGCTGGTCCAGGTGAGAGGAAGGAAGGGAGGAAGGAGGAAGGAAGGAGGGAGGAGGAAGAGAAGGAAGGAGGGAAGGAGAGAGCGAGGGAAGGAAGGAAGGAAGGAGGGAGGGAGGATGGAAGGTAAAAAAAGAAAGAAAGATTAAGGAAAGAAAGAAGGAAGGGGGAGGAAAAAGGAAGGAAGCAGAGAAGGAAGGGAGGAGGGAGGGAGGAGGGAGGGAGAGAGGAAGGATGGAAGGAAGGAAGGAAGGGAAGAAGGGAGGAAGGAAGGAGAGAAATAGGGAAGAAAGAAAGGAGGAAAGAAAGGAGGGAGGGAGGAAGGAAAGAAGGAAGGAAGGAGGGAGGGAGAGGAGGAAGGAAGGAAGGGAGGGAGGGATGGAGGGAAGGAAGGAAGGAGGGAAGGAAGGGGAGGAGGGAGGAAAGAGTCAACGAAGTGAACCAGTTTGCCGGGAAGCTGGTCCAGGTGAGAGGAAGGAAGGGAGGAAGGAAGGAAGTAGAGAAGGAGAGAATCATGGAAGAAAGGAGGGAGGGAGAGAAGGAAGGAAGGAGAGAGGAAGGATGGAAGGAAGGAAGGGAAGAAGGTAGGAAGGAAGGAGGGAGGGAGGGAGGAAGGAGGAAGGAAGGAGGGAGGGAGGAGGGAGGGAGAGAGGAAGGATGGAAGGAAGGAAGGAAGGGAAGAAGGGAGGAAGGAAGGAGAGAAATAGGGAAGAAAGAAAGGAGGAAAGAAAGGAGGGAGGGAGGAAGGAAAGAAGGAAGGAAGGAGGGAGGGAGAGGAGGAAGGAAGGAAGGGAGGGAGGGATGGAGGGAAGGAAGGAAGGAGGGAAGGAAGGGGAGGAGGGAGGAAAGAGTCAACGAAGTGAACCAGTTTGTTGGGAAGCTGGTCCAGGTGAGAGGAAGGAAGGTAGGAAGGAAGGAGGGAGGGAGGGAGGAAGGAGGAAGGAAGGAGGGAGGGAGGAGGGAGGGAGAGAGGAAGGATGGAAGGAAGGAAGGAAGGGAAGAAGGGAGGAAGGAAGGAGAGAAATAGGGAAGAAAGAAAGGAGGAAAGAAAGGAGGGAGGGAGGAAGGAAAGAAGGAAGGAAGGAGGGAGGGAGAGAAGGAAGGAAGGGAGGGAGGGAGGGATGGAGGGAAGGAAGGAGGGAAGGAAGGGGAGGAGGGAGGAAAGAGTCAACGAAGTGAACCAGTTTGCCGGGAAGCTGGTCCAGGTGAGAGGAAGGAAGGAAGGAAGGAGGAAGGAAGGAGGGAGGAGGGAAGGAGGGAGAGAAGGAAGGAAGGGAAGGAGGGAGGAAAGAGTCAACGAAGTGAACCAGTTTGCCGGGAAGCTGGTCCAGGTGAGAGGAAGGAAGGGAGGAAGGAAGGAGGGAGGAGGGAAGGAGGGAGGGAAGGAAGGAAGGAGGGAGGGAGGAAGGAAGGAGGAAAGGAAGGAGGAAGGAGGGAGAGAAGGAAGGAAGGAGGGAGGGAGGAGGGAGGAGGGAGGAAAGAGTCAACGAAGTGAACCAGTTTGTCGGGAAGCTGGTCCAGGTGAGAGGAAGGAAGGGAGGAAGGAGGGAGGGAGGGAGAGAAGGAAGGAAGGGAAGGAGGGAGGAAAGAGTCAACAAAGTGAACCAGTTTGCCGGGAAGCTGGTGCAGGTGAGAGGAAGGAAGGGAGGAAGGAGGGAGGGAGGAGGGAGGAAAGAGTCAACGAAGTGAACAGTTTGTCGGGGAGCTGGTCCAGGTGAGAGGAAGGAATGTGAGGAAGGAGGAAGGAAGGAAGGAGGGAGGGAGGAAGGAAGGAGAGAGGGAGGAAGGGAGGGAGGGAAGGAAGTGAACCAGTTTGCCGGGAAGCTGGTCCAGGTGAGAGGAAGGAAGGGAGGAAAGAAGGAAGGAAGGAAGGAGGGAGGGAGGGAGGAAAGGAGGAAGGGAGGGAGGGAGGAGGAAAGGAGGAAGGAAGGGAAGAAGGAAGGAGGGAGGAAAGAGTCAACAAAGTGAACCAGTTTGCCGGGAAGCTGGTCCAGGTGAGAGGAAGGAAGGGAGGAAGGAGGAAGGAAGGAGGGAGGAGGAAGAGAAGGAAGGAGGGAAGGAGAGAGCGAGGGAAGGAAGGAAGGAAGGAGGGAGGGAGGATGGAAGGTAAAAAAAGAAAGAAAGATTAAGGAAAGAAAGAAGGAAGGGGGAGGAAAAAGGAAGGAAGCAGAGAAGGAAGGGAGGAGGGAGGGAGGAGGGAGGGAGAGAGGAAGGATGGAAGGAAGGAAGGAAGGGAAGAAGGGAGGAAGGAAGGAGAGAAATAGGGAAGAAAGAAAGGAGGAAAGAAAGGAGGGAGGGAGGAAGGAAAGAAGGAAGGAAGGAGGGAGGGAGAGGAGGAAGGAAGGAAGGGAGGGAGGGATGGAGGGAAGGAAGGAAGGAGGGAAGGAAGGGGAGGAGGGAGGAAAGAGTCAACGAAGTGAACCAGTTTGCCGGGAAGCTGGTCCAGGTGAGAGGAAGGAAGGGAGGAAGGAAGGAAGTAGAGAAGGAGAGAATCATGGAAGAAAGGAGGGAGGGAGAGAAGGAAGGAAGGAGAGAGGAAGGATGGAAGGAAGGAAGGGAAGAAGGTAGGAAGGAAGGAGGGAGGGAGGGAGGAAGGAGGAAGGAAGGAGGGAGGGAGGAGGGAGGGAGAGAGGAAGGATGGAAGGAAGGAAGGAAGGAAGAAGGGAGGAAGGAAGGAGAGAAATAGGGAAGAAAGAAAGGAGGAAAGAAAGGAGGGAGGGAGGAAGGAAAGAAGGAAGGAAGGAGGGAGGGAGAGGAGGAAGGAAGGAAGGGAGGGAGGGATGGAGGGAAGGAAGGAAGGAGGGAAGGAAGGGGAGGAGGGAGGAAAGAGTCAACGAAGTGAACCAGTTTGTTGGGAAGCTGGTCCAGGTGAGAGGAAGGAAGGTAGGAAGGAAGGAGGGAGGGAGGGAGGAAGGAGGAAGGAAGGAGGGAGGGAGGAGGGAGGGAGAGAGGAAGGATGGAAGGAAGGAAGGAAGGGAAGAAGGGAGGAAGGAAGGAGAGAAATAGGGAAGAAAGAAAGGAGGGAGGGAGGAAGGAAAGAAGGAAGGAAGGAGGGAGGGAGAGAAGGAAGGGAGGGAGGGAGGGATGGAGGGAAGGAAGGAGGGAAGGAAGGGGAGGAGGGAGGAAAGAGTCAACGAAGTGAACCAGTTTGCCGGGAAGCTGGTCCAGGTGAGAGGAAGGAAGGAAGGAAGGAGGAAGGAAGGAGGGAGGAGGGAAGGAGGGAGAGAAGGAAGGAAGGGAAGGAGGGAGGAAAGAGTCAACGAAGTGAACCAGTTTGCCGGGAAGCTGGTCCAGGTGAGAGGAAGGAAGGGAGGAAGGAAGGAGGGAGGAGGGAAGGAGGGAGGGAAGGAAGGAAGGAGGGAGGGAGGAAGGAAGGAGGAAAGGAAGGAGGAAGGAGGGAGAGAAGGAAGGAAGGAGGGAGGGAGGAGGGAGGAGGGAGGAAAGAGTCAACGAAGTGAACCAGTTTGTCGGGAAGCTGGTCCAGGTGAGAGGAAGGAAGGGAGGAAGGAGGGAGGGAGGGAGAGAAGGAAGGAAGGGAAGGAGGGAGGAAAGAGTCAACAAAGTGAACCAGTTTGCCGGGAAGCTGGTGCAGGTGAGAGGAAGGAAGGGAGGAAGGAAGGAAGGAGTGAGAGAAGGAAGGAAGGAAGGAGAGAGGAAGGAAGGAGAGAGGAAGGAAGGAAGGAAGGAAGGAGAGAGGAAGGAAGGGAAGAAGGGAGGAAGGGAGGAGGGAGAGAAGGAAGGGAAGAAGGAAGGAAGGAAGAAGGAAAGGAAGGAAGGGAAGGAGGGAAGGGAAGAAGGGAGGAGGGAGGAAAGAGTCAACGAAGTGAACCAGTTTGTCGGGAAGCTGGTCCAGGTGAGAGGAAGGAAGGGAGGAAGGAAGGAAGTAGAGAAGGAGAGAATCAGGGAAGAAAGGAGGGAGGGAGAGAAGGAAGGAAGGAGAGAGGAAGGATGGAAGGAAGGAAGGGAAGAAGGTAGGAAGGAAGGAGGGAGGGAGGGAGGAGGGAGGGAGAGAGGAAGGATGGAAGGAAGGAAGGGAAGAAGGGAGGAAGGAAGGAGAGAAATAGGGAAGAAAGAAAGGAGGAAAGGAGGGAGGGAGGAGGGAAGGAGGGAGGGAGGAAGGAAAGAAGGAAGGAGGGAGGGAGAGGAGGAAGGAGGGAGGGAGGGGACGGAGGGAAGGAAGGAGGGAAGGAAGGGGAGGAGGGAGGAAAGAGTCAACGAAGTGAACCAGTTTGCCGGGAAGCTGGTGCAGGTGAGAGGAAGGAAGGAGGAAGGAGGAAGGAAGGAGGGAGGAGGGAGGGAGGGAGGGAGGAAGGATGGAAGGAAGGAAGGGAAGAAGGGAGGAAGGAAGGAGAGAAATAGGGAAGAAAGAAAGGAGGAAAGAAAGGAGGGAGGAAGGAAGGAGGGAAGGAAGGAAGGAGGGAGGGAGGAAGGAAAGAAGGAAGGAAGGAGGGAGAGGAGGAAGGAAGGAAGGAAGGAGGGAGGGAGGGACGGAGGGAAGGAAGGAGGGAAGGAAGGGGAGGAGGGAGGAAGGAAGGAAGAGAAGGAAGGAGGAAGGAAGGGAGGGGAGGAGGGAGGAAAGAGTCAACGAAGTGAACCAGTTTGCCGGGAAGCTGGTCCAGGTGAGAGGAAGGGTGGAAGGAAGTAAGGAGGAAGTAAGGAGGGAGGGAGAAAAGGAAGGAGGAAGGGAGGGAGGAGGGAGGAAAGAGTCAACGAAGTGAACCAGTTTGCCGGGAAGCTGGTCCAGGTGAGAGGAAGGAAGGGAGGAAGGAGGAAGGAAGGAAGGAGGGAGAGAAGGAAGGAAGGAAGGAAGGAGAGAGGAAGGAAGGAAGGAAGGAAGGAGAGAGGAAGGAAGGAAGGGAAGAAGGGAGGAAGGAAGGAGGGAGAGAAGGAAGGGAAGAAGGAAGGAAGGAAGGAGGAAAGGAAGGAAGGGAAGGAGGGAAGGGAAGAAAGGAGGAGGGAGGAAAGAGTCAACGAAGTGAACCAGTTTGTCGGGAAGCTGGTCCAGGTGAGAGGAAGGAAGTGAGGAAGGAAGGAAGTAGAGAAGGAGAGAATCAGGAAGAAAGGAGGGAGGAGAGAAGGAAGGAAGAAGAGAGGAAGGATGGAAGGAAGGAAGGGAAGAAGGTAAGAAGGAAGGAGGGAGGGAGGAAGGAAGGAGGAGGGAGGGAAGGAGGGAGGAAGAAAGGAAGGAAGAGAAGGTAGGAGGAAGTAAAGAAGGGGAGGAGGGAGGAAAGAGTCAACGAAGTGAACCAGTTTGCCGGGAAGCTGGTCCAGGTGAGAGGAAGGAAGGGAGGAAGGAAGGAGGGAGGAGGAAGAGAAGGAAGGAGGGAAGGAGAGAGCGAGGGAAGGAAGGAAGGAAGGAAGGAAGGAGGGAGGGAGGATGGAAGGTAAAAAAAGAAAGAAAGATTAAGGAAAGAAAGAATGAAGGGGGAGGAAAAGGAAGGAAACAGAGAAGGAAGGGTTGAGGGAGGAAGGAAGGAGGGAGGGAAGAAGGAAGGGAGGAAGGAGGGAGGGAGGGAAGGGAGGGAAGGAGGGAGGAGGGAGGAAAGTCAACGAAGTGAACCAGTTTGCCGGGAAGCTGGTCCAGGTGAGAGGAAGGAAGGAAGGAAAGGAGGAAGGAAGGAGGGAGGAGGGAGAGAAGGAAGGAAGGAGGGAGGAAGAAAGGAAGAGAAGGAAGGAGAGAAGGAAGGAAGGGGAGGAGGGAGGAAAGAGTCAGCGAAGTGAACCAGTTTGCCGGGAAGCTTGTCCAGGTGAGAGGAAGGAAGGGAGGAAGGAGGAAGGAAGTATGGAGGAAGTAAGGAGGGAGGGAGAGAAGGAAGGAAGGAAGAGAAGGAAGGAGGAAGGAAGGGAGGGGAGGAGGGAGGAAAGAGTCAACGAAGTGAACCAGTTTGCCGGGAAGCTGGTGCAGGTGAGAGGAAGGAAGGGAGGAAGGAGGAAGGAAGTAAGGAGGAAGGAAGGAAGGAGAGAAGGAACGGAGAGGAAGGATGGAAGGGAAGAAGGGAGGAAGGAAGGGAGGAGGGAGGAAAGAGTCAACGAAGTGAACCAGTTTGTCGGGAAGCTGGTCCAGGTGAGAGGAAGGAAGGGAGGAAGGAAGGAGTGAAGGAGAGAAGGAAGGAAGGAAGGAAGGAGGGAAAGAGGGAGAGAGGAAAGAGTCAACGAAGTGAACCAGTTTGCCGGGAAGCTGGTCCAGGTGAGAGGAAGGAAGGGATGAAGGAGGGAGGGAGGAAGGAAGGAAGGAAGGAAGGAGGGAGAGAAGGAAGGAAGGAAGAGAAGGAAGGAGGAAGGAAGGGAGGGGAGGAGGGAGGAAAGAGTCAACGAAGTGAACTAGTTTGTCGGGAAGCTGGTCCAGGTGAGAGGAAGGAAGGGAGGAAGGAAGGAAGTAGAGAAGGAGAGAATCAGGGAAGAAAGGAGGGAGGGAGAGAAGGAAGGAAGGAGAGAGGAAGGATGGAAGGAAGGAAGGGAAGAAGGTAAGAAGGAAGGAGGGAGGGAGGAAGGAGGAAGGAAGGAGGGAGGGAGGGAAGGAGGGAGGAAGAAAGGAAGGAAGAGAAGGAAGGAGGAAGGAAGGAAGGGGAGGAGGGAGGAGGGAGGAAAGAGTCAACGAAGTGAACCAGTTTGCCGGGAAGCTGGTGCAGGTGAGAGGAAGGAAGGGAGGAAGGAGGAAGGAAGGAAGGAGAGAAGGAACGGAGAGGAAGGATGGAAGGGAAGAAGGGAGGAAGGGAGGGAGGAGGGAGGAAAGAGTCAACGAAGTGAACCAGTTTGCCGGGAAGCTGGTGCAGGTGAGAGGAAGGAAGGGAGGAAGGAGGAAGGAAGTAAGGAGGAAGGAAGGAAGGAGAGAAGGAACGGAGAGGAAGGATGGAAGGGAAGAAGGGAGGAAGGAAGGGAGGAGGGAGGAAAGAGTCAACGAAGTGAACCAGTTTGTCGGGAAGCTGGTCCAGGTGAGAGGAAGGAAAGGAGGAAGGAGGAAGGAAGGAAGGAAGGAAGGAGGGAGGGAGGGAGAGAAGGAAGGAAGGGAAGGAGGGAGGAAAGAGTCAACGAAGTGAACCAGTTTGCCGGGAAGGTGGTCCAGGTGAGAGGAAGGAAGGGAGGAAGGAGGAAGTAAGGAGGGAGGAGGGAAGGAGGGAGAGAAGGAAGGAAGGAGGGAGGGAGGAAGGAAGGAAGGAGGAAAGGAAGGAAGGAAGGAGGGAGAGAAGGAAGGAAGGAAGGAGGGAGGGAGGAAGGAGGAAGGAAGGAGGGAGGGACGAGGTAGGAAAGAGTCAACGAAGTGAACCAGTTTGTCGGGAAGCTGGTCCAGGTGAGAGGAAGGAAGGGAGGAAGGGAGGAGGGAAGGAGGGAGAGAAGGAAGGAAGGGAGGAGGGAGGGAGGGAGGATGGAAGGTAAAAAAAGAAAGATTAAGGAAAGAAAGAAGGAAGGGGGAGGAAAAAGGAAGGAAGCAGAGAAGGAAGGGAGGAGGGAGGAAGGAAGGAGGGAGGGAGAGGAGGAAGGAAGGAAGGAGGGAGGGAAGGAAGGAAGGAGGAAGGAGGGAGACAAGGAAGGAAGGAGGGAGGGAGGGAGGAAGGAGGAAGGAAGGAGGGAGGGAGGAGGGAGGAAAGAGTCAACGAAGTGAACCAGTTTGCCGGGAAGCTGGTGCAGGTGAGAGGAAGGAAGGGAGGAAGGAGGGAGGGAGGAAGGAAGGAAGGAGGGAGAGAAGGAAGGAAGGAAGAGAAGGAAGGAGGAAGGAAGGAAGGAAGGGGAGGAGGGAGGAGGGAGGAAAGAGTCAACGAAGTGAACCAGTTTGCCGGGAAGCTGGTGCAGGTGAGAGGAAGGAAGGGAGGAAGGAGGGAGGGAGGAAGGAAGGAGGGAGAGAAGGAAGGAAGGAAGAGAAGGAAGGAGGAAGGAAGGGAGGGGAGGAGGGAGAAAAGAGTCAACGAAGTGAACCAGTTTGCCGGGAAGCTGGTCCAGGTGAGAGGAAGGAAGGGAGGAAGGAGGAAGGAAGGAAGGAGGGAGAGAAGGAAGGAAGGAAGGAAGGAAGGAGAGAGGAAGAAAGGAAGGAAGGAAGGAAGGAAGGTAGGAAGGAGAGAGGAAGGAAGGGAAGAAGGGAGGAAGGAAGGAGGGAGAGAAGGAAGGGAAGAAGGAAGGAAGGAAGAAGGAAAGGAAGGAAGGGAAGGAGGGAAAGGAAGAAGGGAGGAGGGAGGAAAGAGTCAACGAAGTGAACCAGTTTGTCGGGAAGCTGGTCCAGGTGAGAGGAAGGAAGGGAGGAAGGAGGAAGGAAGGAAGGAAGGAGGGAGGGAGGGAGGGAGAGAAGGAAGGAAAGAGAGAGGAAGGATGGAAGGAAGGAAGGGAAGAAGGTAAGAAGGAAGGAGGGAGGGAGGAAGGAGGAAGGAAGGAGGGAGGGAAGGAGGGAAGAAGAAAGGAAGGAAGAGAAGGAAGGAGGAAGGAAGGAAGGGGAGGAGGGAGGAGGGAGGAAAGAGTCAACGAAGTGAACCAGTTTGCCGGGAAGCTGGTGCAGGTGAGAGGAAGGAAGGGAGGAAGGAGGAAGGAAGTAAGGAGGAGGTAAGGAGGGAGGGAGAGAAGGAAGGAAGAGAAGGAAGGAGGAAGGAAGGGAGGGGAGGAGGGAGGAAAGAGTCAACGAAGTGAACCAGTTTGCTGGGAAGCTGGTGCAGGTGAGAGGAAGGAGGGAGGGAGGAAGGAAGGAGGAAGGAAGGAGGGAGGGAGGAGGGAGGAAAGAGTCAACGAAGTGAACCAGTTTGTCGGGAAGCTGGTCCAGGTGAGAGGAAGGAAGGGAGGAAGGGAGGAGGGAAGGAGGGAGAGAAGGAAGGAAGGGAGGAGGGAGGGAGGAAGGAAGGAAGGAGTAAAGGAAGGAAGGAGGAAGGAGGGAGAGAAGGGAGGGAGGAAGGAGGAAGGAAGGAGGGAGGGAGGAGGGAGGAAAGAGTCAACGAAGTGAACCAGTTTGTCGGGGAGCTGGTCCAGGTGAGAGGAAGGAAGGGAGGAAGGAGGGAGGGAGGAAGGAAGGAGAGAGGGAGGAAGGGAGGGAGGAAGGAAGGAGGGAGGGAAGGAAGTGAACCAGTTTGCCGGGAAGCTGGTCCAGGTGAGAGGAAGGAAGGGAGGAAGGAAGGAAGGAGGGAGGGAGGGAGGAAAGGAGGAAGGAGGGAGGGAGGAGGAAAGGAGGAAGGAAGGGAAGAAGGAAGGAGGGAGGAAAGAGTCAACAAAGTGAACCAGTTTGCCGGGAAGCTGGTCCAGGTGAGAGGAAGGAAGGGAGGAAGGAGGAAGGAAGGAGGGAGGAGGAAGAGAAGGAAGGAGGGAAGGAGAGAGCGAGGGAAGGAAGGAAGGAAGGAGGGAGGGAGGATGGAAGGTAAAAAAAGAAAGAAAGATTAAGGAAAGAAAGAATGAAGGGGGAGGAAAAAGGAAGGAAACAGAGAAGGAAGGGAGGAGGGAGGAAGGAAGGAGGGAGGGAGAGAAGGAAGGAAGGAGGGAGGGAAGAAGGAAGGGAGGAAGGAGGGAGGGAGGGAAGGGAGGGGAGGAGGGAGGAGGGAGGAAAGAGTCAACGAAGTGAACCAGTTTGCCGGGAAGCTGGTGCAGGTGAGAGGAAGGGAGGGAGGAAGGAGGAAGGAAGTAAGGAGGAAGGAAGGAAGGAGAGAAGGAACGGAGAGGAAGGATGGAAGGGAAGAAGGGAGGAAGGAAGGGAGGAGGGAGGAAAGAGTCAACGAAGTGAACCAGTTTGCCGGGAAGCTGGTGCAGGTGAGAGGAAGGAAGGGAGGAAGGAGGGAGGGAGGGAGGGAGGAAGGAAGGAAGGAAGGAAGGAAGGAAGGTAAAAAAAGAAAGAAAGATTAAGGAAAGAAAGAATGAAGGGGGAGGAAAAAGGAAGGAAACAGAGAAGGAAGGGAGGAGGGAGGGAGGAAGGCGGGAGGGAGAGAAGGAAGGAAGGAGGGAGGGAAGAAGGAAGGGAGGAAGGAGGGAGGGAGGGGAGGAGGGAGGAGGGAGGAAAGAGTCAACGAAGTGAACCAGTTTGCCGGGAAGCTGGTCCAGGTGAGAGGAAGGGAGGGAGGAAGGAAGGAGGAAGGAAGTAAGGAGGAAGAAAGGAAGGAGAGAAGGAACGGAGAGGAAGGATGGAAGGGAAGAAGGGAGGAAGGAAGGGAGGAGGGAGGAAAGAGTCAACGAAGTGAACCAGTTTGCCGGGAAGCTGGTGCAGGTGAGAGGAAGGAAGGGAGGAAGGAGGGAGGGAGGAAGGAAGGAAGGAAGGAAGGAAGGAGGGAGAGAGGGAGGGACAGAGAGAAGGAAGGAAGGGAGGAGGGAGGAAAGAGTCAACGAAGTGAACCAGTTTGTCGGGAAGCTGGTCCAGGTGAGAGGAAGGAAGGGAGGAAGGAGGAAGGAAGGAAGGAAGGAAGGAGGGAGGGAGGGAGAGAAGGAAGGAAGGGAAGGAGGGAGGAAAGAGTCAACGAAGTGAACCAGTTTGCCGGGAAGCTGGTCCAGGTGAGAGGAAGGAAGGGAGGAAGGAGGAAGGAAGGAGGGAGGAGGGAAGGAGGGAGAGAAGGAAGGAAGGAAGAGAAGGTAGGAGGAAGTAAAGAAGGGGAGGAGGGAGGAAAGAGTCAACGAAGTGAACCAGTTTGCCGGGAAGCTGGTCCAGGTGAGAGGAAGGAAGGGAGGAAGGAAGGAGGGAGGAGGAAGAGAAGGAAGGAGGGAAGGAGAGAGCGAGGGAAGGAAGGAAGGAAGGAAGGAAGGAGGGAGGGAGGATGGAAGGTAAAAAAAGAAAGAAAGATTAAGGAAAGAAAGAATGAAGGGGGAGGAAAAGGAAGGAAACAGAGAAGGAAGGGTTGAGGGAGGAAGGAAGGAGGGAGGGAAGAAGGAAGGGAGGAAGGAGGGAGGGAGGGAAGGGAGGGAAGGAGGGAGGAGGGAGGAAAGTCAACGAAGTGAACCAGTTTGCCGGGAAGCTGGTCCAGGTGAGAGGAAGGAAGGAAGGAAAGGAGGAAGGAAGGAGGGAGGAGGGAGAGAAGGAAGGAAGGAGGGAGGAAGAAAGGAAGAGAAGGAAGGAGAGAAGGAAGGAAGGGGAGGAGGGAGGAAAGAGTCAGCGAAGTGAACCAGTTTGCCGGGAAGCTTGTCCAGGTGAGAGGAAGGAAGGGAGGAAGGAGGAAGGAAGTATGGAGGAAGTAAGGAGGGAGGGAGAGAAGGAAGGAAGGAAGAGAAGGAAGGAGGAAGGAAGGGAGGGGAGGAGGGAGGAAAGAGTCAACGAAGTGAACCAGTTTGCCGGGAAGCTGGTGCAGGTGAGAGGAAGGAAGGGAGGAAGGGAGGAAGGAAGTAAGGAGGAAGGAAGGAAGGAGAGAAGGAACGGAGAGGAAGGATGGAAGGGAAGAAGGGAGGAAGGAAGGGAGGAGGGAGGAAAGAGTCAACGAAGTGAACCAGTTTGTCGGGAAGCTGGTCCAGGTGAGAGGAAGGAAGGGAGGAAGGAAGGAGTGAAGGAGAGAAGGAAGGAAGGAAGGAAGGAGGGAAAGAGGGAGAGAGGAAAGAGTCAACGAAGTGAACCAGTTTGCCGGGAAGCTGGTCCAGGTGAGAGGAAGGAAGGGATGAAGGAGGGAGGGAGGAAGGAAGGAAGGAAGGAAGGAGGGAGAGAAGGAAGGAAGGAAGAGAAGGAAGGAGGAAGGAAGGGAGGGGAGGAGGGAGGAAAGAGTCAACGAAGTGAACTAGTTTGTCGGGAAGCTGGTCCAGGTGAGAGGAAGGAAGGGAGGAAGGAAGGAAGTAGAGAAGGAGAGAATCAGGGAAGAAAGGAGGGAGGGAGAGAAGGAAGGAAGGAGAGAGGAAGGATGGAAGGAAGGAAGGGAAGAAGGTAAGAAGGAAGGAGGGAGGGAGGAAGGAGGAAGGAAGGAGGGAGGGAGGGAAGGAGGGAGGAAGAAAGGAAGGAAGAGAAGGAAGGAGGAAGGAAGGAAGGGGAGGAGGGAGGAGGGAGGAAAGAGTCAACGAAGTGAACCAGTTTGCCGGGAAGCTGGTGCAGGTGAGAGGAAGGAAGGGAGGAAGGAGGAAGGAAGGAAGGAGAGAAGGAACGGAGAGGAAGGATGGAAGGGAAGAAGGGAGGAAGGGAGGGAGGAGGGAGGAAAGAGTCAACGAAGTGAACCAGTTTGCCGGGAAGCTGGTGCAGGTGAGAGGAAGGAAGGGAGGAAGGAGGAAGGAAGTAAGGAGGAAGGAAGGAAGGAGAGAAGGAACGGAGAGGAAGGATGGAAGGGAAGAAGGGAGGAAGGAAGGGAGGAGGGAGGAAAGAGTCAACGAAGTGAACCAGTTTGTCGGGAAGCTGGTCCAGGTGAGAGGAAGGAAAGGAGGAAGGAGGAAGGAAGGAAGGAAGGAAGGAGGGAGGGAGGGAGAGAAGGAAGGAAGGGAAGGAGGGAGGAAAGAGTCAACGAAGTGAACCAGTTTGCCGGGAAGGTGGTCCAGGTGAGAGGAAGGAAGGGAGGAAGGAGGAAGTAAGGAGGGAGGAGGGAAGGAGGGAGAGAAGGAAGGAAGGAGGGAGGGAGGAAGGAAGGAAGGAGGAAAGGAAGGAAGGAAGGAGGGAGAGAAGGAAGGAAGGAAGGAGGGAGGGAGGAAGAAGGAAGGAGGGAGGGACGAGGTAGGAAAGAGTCAACGAAGTGAACCAGTTTGTCGGGAAGCTGGTCCAGGTGAGAGGAAGGAAGGGAGGAAGGGAGGAGGGAAGGAGGGAGAGAAGGAAGGAAGGGAGGAGGGAGGGAGGGAGGATGGAAGGTAAAAAAAGAAAGATTAAGGAAAGAAAGAAGGAAGGGGGAGGAAAAAGGAAGGAAGCAGAGAAGGAAGGGAGGAGGGAGGAAGGAAGGAGGGAGGGAGAGGAGGAAGGAAGGAAGGAGGGAGGGAAGGAAGGAAGGAGGAAGGAGGGAGACAAGGAAGGAAGGAAGGAGGGAGGGAGGGAGGAAGGAGGAAGGAAGGAGGGAGGGAGGAGGGAGGAAAGAGTCAACGAAGTGAACCAGTTTGCCGGGAAGCTGGTGCAGGTGAGAGGAAGGAAGGGAGGAAGGAGGGAGGGAGGAAGGAAGGAAGGAGGGAGAGAAGGAAGGAAGGAAGAGAAGGAAGGAGGAAGGAAGGAAGGAAGGGGAGGAGGGAGGAGGGAGGAAAGAGTCAACGAAGTGAACCAGTTTGCCGGGAAGCTGGTGCAGGTGAGAGGAAGGAAGGGAGGAAGGAGGGAGGGAGGAAGGAAGGAGGGAGAGAAGGAAGGAAGGAAGAGAAGGAAGGAGGAAGGAAGGGAGGGG
>NW_027670017.1:0-33982 GCF_964188305.1 Podarcis bocagei | reverse complement strand
GAGTGCCAAACCTTTCAGGAGAGCATTTTCAAGCTTTGGGCACCATTTTTGAGTGAATTTCCAAAAGTCAGATTTTTGCTGAAATTGTGACCCCGGGGCTTAGGGATTTTTTCAAAAAAATATTTTCTGCCGGTTAAGTTTTTGAGGGCTGATTTCTTGTCCTGTGATAAAAAGCCTTCTGTTTCGAGTGCCAAACCTTTCAGGAGAGCATTTTCAAGCTTTTGGCACCATTTTTGAGTGAATTGCCAGAAGTCAGATTTTTGCTGAAATTGTGACCCCGGGGCTTAGGGATTTTTTCCCAAAAATATTTTCTGCCGGATAAGTTTTTGAGGGCTGATTTCTTGTCCTGTGATAAAAAGCCTTCTGTTTCCATCGCCAAAGCTTTCAGCGGAGCATTTTCAAGCTTTTGGCACCATTTTTGAGTGAATTTCCAAAAGTCAGATTTTTGCTGAAATTGTGACCCCGGGGCTTAGGGATTTTTTCAAAAAAATATTTTCTTCCGGTTAAGTTTTTGAGGGCTGATTTCTTGTCCTGTGATAAAAATCCTTCTCTTTTGAGTGCCAAACCTTTCAGGGGAGCATTTTCAAGCTTTTGGCACCATTTTTGAGTGAATCGCCAAAAGTCAGATTTTTGCTGAAATTGTGACCCCGGGGCTTAGGGATTTTTCCCCAAAAATATTTTCTGCCGGTTAAGTTTTTGAGTGCTGATTTCTTGTCCTGTGATAAAAAGCCTTCTGTTTCCATCGCCAAAGCTTTCAGGGGAGCATTTTCAAGCTTTTGGCACCATTTTTGAGTGAATCGCCAAAAGCCAGATTTTTGCTGAAATTGTGACCCCGGGGCTTAGGGATTTTTTCCCAAAAATATTTTCTGCCGGTTAAGTTTTTGAGTGCTGATTTCTTGTCCTGTGATAAAAAGCCTTCTGTTTCGAGTGCCAAACCTTTCAGGAGAGCATTTTCAAGCTTTTGGCACCATTTTTGAGTGAATTGCCAAAAGTCAGATTTTTGCTGAAATTGTGACCCCGGGGCTTAGGGATTTTTTCAAAAAAATATTTTCTGCCGGTTAAGTTTTTGAGGGCTGAATACTTGTCCTGTGATAAAAAGCCTTCTGTTTCCATCGCCAAAGCTTTCAGGGGAGCATTTGCAACCGGTTGGCACCATTTTTGAGTGAACTGCCATAAGTCAGATTTTTGCTGAAATTGTGACCCCGTTGCATAGGGATTTTTTCAAAAAAATATTTTCTGCCGGTTAAGTTTTTGAGGGCTGATTTCTTGTCCTGTGATAAAAGGCCTTCTCTTTCCATCGCCAAAGCTTTCAGGAGAGCATTTGCAACCGGTTGGCACCATTTTAGAGTGTATTGCCAAAAGTCAGATTGTTTCAAAAAAATATTTTCTTCCGGTTAAGTTTTTGAGGGCTGATTTCTTGTCCTGTGACAAAAAGCCTTCTGTTTCGAGTGCCAAACCTTTCAGGAGAGCATTTTCAAGCTTTTGGCACCATTTTTGAGTGAATTGCCAAAAGTCAGATTTTTGCTGAAATTGTGACCCCGGGGCTTAGGGATTTTTCCCCAAAAATATTTTCTGCCGGTTAAGTTTTTGAGGGCTGATTTCTTGTCCTGTGATAAAAATCCTTCTCTTTTGAGTGCCAAATCTTTCAGGGGAGCATTTTCAAGCTTTTGGCACCATTTTTGAGTGAATCGCCAAAAGTCAGATTTTTGCTGAAATTGTGACCCCGGGGCTTAGGGATTTTTTTCAAAAAAATATTTTCTGCCGGTTAAGTTTTTGAGGGCTGATTTCTTGTCCTGTGACAAAAAGCCTTCTGTTTCGAGTGCCAAACCTTTCAGGAGAGCATTTTCAAGCTTTTGGCACCATTTTTGAGTGAATTGCCAAAAGTCAGATTTTTGCTGAAATTGTGACCCCGGGGCTTAGGGATTTTTTCAAAAAAATATTTTCTGCCGGTTAAGTTTTTGAGGGCTGATTTCTTGTCCTGTGACAAAAAGCCTTCTGTTTCGAGTGCCAAACCTTTCAGGAGAGCATTTTCAAGCTTTTGGCACCATTTTTGAGTGAATCGCCAAAAGTCAGATTTTTGCTGAAATTGTGACCCCGGGGCTTAGGGATTTTTTCCAAAAAATATTTTCTGCCGGTTAAGTTTTTCAGGGCTGATTTCTTGTCCTGTGATAAAAAGCCTTCTGTTTCCATCGCCAAAGCTTTCAGGGGAGCATTTTCAAGCTTTTGGCACCATTTTTGAGTGAATTGCCAAAAGTCAGATTTTTGCTGAAATTGTGACCCCGGGGCTTTGGGATTTTTTCAAAAAAATATTTTCTGCCGGTTAAGTTTTTGAGGGCTGATTTCTTGTCCTGTGATAAAAATCCTTCTCTTTTGAGTGCCAAACCTTTCAGGGGAGCATTTTCAAGCTTTTGGCACCATTTTTGAGTGAATCGCCAAAAGTCAGATTTTTGCTGAAATTGTGACCCCGGGGCTTAGGGATTTTGTCAAAAAAATATTTTCTGCCGGTTAAGTTTTTGAGGGCTGATTTCTTGTCCTGTGATAAAAATCCTTCTCTTTTGAGTGCCAAACCTTTCAGGGGAGCATTTTCAAGCTTTTGGCACCATTTTTGAGTGAATCGCCAAAAGTCAGATTTTTGCTGAAATTGTGACCCCGGGGCTTAGGGATTTTTTTCCAAAAAATATTTTCTGCCGGTTAAGTTTTTGAGGGCTGATTTCTTGTCCTGTGATAAAAGGCCTTCTCTTTCCATCGCCAAAGCTTTCAGGAGAGCATTTGCAACCGGTTGGCACCATTTTAGAGTGTATTGCCAAAAGTCAGATTGTTTCAAAAAAATATTTTCTTCCGGTTAAGTTTTTGAGGGCTGATTTCTTGTCCTGTGACAAAAAGCCTTCTGTTTCGAGTGCCAAACCTTTCAGGAGAGCATTTTCAAGCTTTTGGCACCATTTTTGAGTGAATTGCCAAAAGTCAGATTTTTGCTGAAATTGTGACCCCGGGGCTTAGGGATTTTTTCCCAAAAATATTTTCTGCCGGTTAAGTTTTTGAGGGCTGATTTCTTGTCCTGTGATAAAAATCCTTCTCTTTTGAGTGCCAAATCTTTCAGGGGAGCATTTTCAAGCTTTTGGCACCATTTTTGAGTGAATCGCCAAAAGTCAGATTTTTGCTGAAATTGTGACCCCGGGGCTTAGGGATTTTTTTCAAAAAAATATTTTCTGCCGGTTAAGTTTTTGAGGGCTGATTTCTTGTCCTGTGACAAAAAGCCTTCTGTTTCGAGTGCCAAACCTTTCAGGAGAGCATTTTCAAGCTTTTGGCACCATTTTTGAGTGAATTGCCAAAAGTCAGATTTTTGCTGAAATTGTGACCCCGGGGCTTAGGGATTTTTTCAAAAAAATATTTTCTGCCGGTTAAGTTTTTGAGGGCTGATTTCTTGTCCTGTGACAAAAAGCCTTCTGTTTCGAGTGCCAAACCTTTCAGGAGAGCATTTTCAAGCTTTTGGCACCATTTTTGAGTGAATCGCCAAAAGTCAGATTTTTGCTGAAATTGTGACCCCGGGGCTTAGGGATTTTTTCCAAAAAATATTTTCTGCCGGTTAAGTTTTTCAGGGCTGATTTCTTGTCCTGTGATAAAAAGCCTTCTGTTTCCATCGCCAAAGCTTTCAGGGGAGCATTTTCAAGCTTTTGGCACCATTTTTGAGTGAATTGCCAAAAGTCAGATTTTTGCTGAAATTGTGACCCCGGGGCTTTGGGATTTTTTCAAAAAAATATTTTCTGCCGGTTAAGTTTTTGAGGGCTGATTTCTTGTCCTGTGATAAAAATCCTTCTCTTTTGAGTGCCAAACCTTTCAGGGGAGCATTTTCAAGCTTTTGGCACCATTTTTGAGTGAATCGCCAAAAGTCAGATTTTTGCTGAAATTGTGACCCCGGGGCTTAGGGATTTTGTCAAAAAAATATTTTCTGCCGGTTAAGTTTTTGAGGGCTGATTTCTTGTCCTGTGATAAAAATCCTTCTCTTTTGAGTGCCAAACCTTTCAGGGGAGCATTTTCAAGCTTTTGGCACCATTTTTGAGTGAATCGCCAAAAGTCAGATTTTTGCTGAAATTGTGACCCCGGGGCTTAGGGATTTTTTTCCAAAAAATATTTTCTGCCGGTTAAGTTTTTGAGGGCTGATTTCTTGTCCTGTGATAAAAAGCCTTCTGTTTCGAGTGCCAAACCTTTCAGGAGAGCATTTTCAAGCTTTTGGCACCATTTTTGAGTGAATTGCCAAAAGTCAGATTTTTGCTGAAATTGTGACCCCGGGGCTTAGGGATTTTTTCAAAAAAATATTTTCTGCCGGTTAAGTTTTTGAGGGCTGAATTCTTGTCCTGTGATAAAAAGCCTTCTGTTTCGAGTGCCAAACATTTCAGGAGAGCATTTTCAAGCTTTTGGCACCATTTTTGAGTGAATTTCCAAAAGTCAGATTTTTGCTGAAATTGTGACCCCGGGGCTTAGGGATTTTTTCCAAAAAATATTTTCTGCCGGTTAAGTTTTTGAGGGCTGAATTCTTGTCCTGTGATAAAAAGCCTTCTGTTTCGAGTGCCAAACCTTTCAGGTGTGCATTTGCAACCGGTTGGCACCATTTTTGAGTGAATTGCAAAAAGTCAGATTTTTGCTGAAATTGTGACCCTGGGGCTTAGGGATTTTTTTCAAAAAAATATTTTCTGCCGGTTAAGTTTTTGAGGGCTGAATTCTTGTCCTGTGATAAAAAGCCTTCTGTTTCGAGTGCCAAACCTTTCAGGAGAGCATTTTCAAGCTTTGGGCACCATTTTTGAGTGAATTGCCAAAAGTCAGATTTTTGCTGAAATTGTGACCCCGGGGCTTAGGGATTTTTTCAAAAAAATATTTTCTTCCGGTTAAGTTTTTGAGGGCTGATTTCTTGTCCTGTGACAAAAAGCCTTCTGTTTCGAGTGCCAAACCTTTCAGGAGAGCATTTTCAAGCTTTTGGCACCATTTTTGAGTGAATTGCCAAAAGTCAGATTTTTGCTGAAATTGTGACCCTGGGGCTTAGGGATTTTTTCAAAAAAATATTTTCTGCCGGTTAAGTTTTTGAGGGCTGATTTCTTGTCCTGTGATAAAAATACTTCTCTTTTGAGTGCCAAACCTTTCAGGGGAGCATTTTCAAGCTTTTGGCACCATTTTTGAGTGAATCGCCAAAAGTCAGATTTTTGCTGAAATTGTGACCCCGGGGCTTAGGGATTTTTTCAAAAAAATATTTTCTGCCGGTTAAGTTTTTGAGGGCTGATTTCTTGTCCTGTGACAAAAAGCCTTCTGTTTCGAGTGCCAAACCTTTCAGGAGAGCATTTTCAAGCTTTTGGCACCATTTTTGAGTGAATTGCCAAAAGTCAGATTTTTGCTGAAATTGTGACCCTGGGGCTTAGGGATTTTTTCAAAAAAATATTTTCTGCCGGTTAAGTTTTTGAGGGCTGATTTCTTGTCCTGTGATAAAAATCCTTCTGTTTCCATCGCCAAAGCTTTCAGCGGAGCATTTTCAAGCTTTTGGCACCATTTTTGAGTGAATTTCCAAAAGTCAGATTTTTGCTGAAATTGTGACCCCGGGGCTTAGGGATTTTTTCAAAAAAATATTTTCTGCCGGTTAAGTTTTTGAGGGCTGATTTCTTGTCCTGTGATAAAAATACTTCTCTTTTGAGTGCCAAACCTTTCAGGGGAGCATTTTCAAGCTTTTGGCACCATTTTTGAGTGAATCGCCAAAAGTCAGATTTTTGCTGAAATTGTGACCCCGGGGCTTAGGGATTTTGTCAAAAAAATATTTTCTGCCGGTTAAGTTTTTGAGGGCTGATTTCTTGTCCTGTGATAAAAAGCCTTCTCTTTTGAGTGCCAAACCTTTCAGGGGAGCATTTTCAAGCTTTTGGCACCATTTTTGAGTGAATCGCCAAAAGTCAGATTTTTGCTGAAATTGTGACCCCGGGGCTTAGGGATTTTTTCCCAAAAATATTTTCTGCCGGTTAAGTTTTTGAGGGCTGATTTCTTGTCCTGTGATAAAAACCCTTCTGTTTCCATCGCCAAAGCTTTCAGGGGAGCATTTTCAAGCTTTTGGCACCATTTTTGAGTGAATCGCCAAAAGTCAGATTTTTGCTGAAATTGTGACCCCGGGGCTTAGGGATTTTTTCCCAAAAATATTTTCTGCCGGTTAAGTTTTTGAGTGCTGATTTCTTGTCCTGTGATAAAAAGCCTTCTGTTTCCATCGCCAAAGCTTTCAGCGGAGCATTTTCAAGCTTTTGGCACCATTTTTGAGTGAATCGCCAAAAGTCAGATTTTTGCTGAAATTGTGACCCCGGGGCTTAGGGATTTTTTCAAAAAAATATTTTCTTCCGGTTAAGTTTTTGAGGGCTGATTTCTTGTCCTGTGACAAAAAGCCTTCTGTTTCGAGTGCCAAACCTTTCAGGAGAGCATTTTCAAGCTTTTGGCACCATTTTTGAGTGAATTGCCAAAAGTCAGATTTTTGCTGAAATTGTGACCCCGGGGCTTAGGGATTTTTTCAAAAAAATATTTTCTGCCGGTTAAGTTTTTGAGGGCTGAATACTTGTCCTGTGATAAAAAGCCTTCTGTTTCCATCGCCAAAGCTTTCAGGGGAGCATTTGCAACCGGTTGGCACCATTTTTGAGTGAACTGCCATAAGTCAGATTTTTGCTGAAATTGTGACCCCGTTGCATAGGGATTTTTTCAAAAAAATATTTTCTGCCGGTTAAGTTTTTGAGGGCTGATTTCTTGTCCTGTGATAAAAGGCCTTCTCTTTCCATCGCCAATGCTTTCAGGAGAGCATTTGCAACCGGTTGGCACCATTTTAGAGTGTATTGCCAAAAGTCAGATTGTTTCAAAAAAATATTTTCTTCCGGTTAAGTTTTTGAGGGCTGATTTCTTGTCCTGTGACAAAAAGCCTTCTGTTTCGAGTGCCAAACCTTTCAGGAGAGCATTTTCAAGCTTTTGGCACCATTTTTGAGTGAATTGCCAAAAGTCAGATTTTTGCTGAAATTGTGACCCCGGGGCTTAGGGATTTTTTCCCAAAAATATTTTCTGCCGGTTAAGTTTTTGAGGGCTGATTTCTTGTCCTGTGATAAAAAGCCTTCTGTTTCCATCGCCAAAGCTTTCAGCGGAGCATTTTCAAGCTTTTGGCACCATTTTTGAGTGAATTGCCAAAAGTCAGATTTTTGCTGAAATTGTGACCCCGGGGCTTAGGGATTTTTTCAAAAAAATATTTTCTGCCGGTTAAGTTTTTGAGGGCTGATTTCTTGTCCTGTGATAAAAATCCTTCTCTTTTGAGTGCCAAACCTTTCAGGGGAGCATTTTCAAGCTTTTGGCACCATTTTTGAGGGAATCGCCAAAAGTCAGATTTTTGCTGAAATTGTGACCCCGGGGCTTAGGGATTTTGTCAAAAAAATATTTTCTGCCGGTTAAGTTTTTGAGGGCTGATTTCTTGTCCTGTGATAAAAAGCCTTCTGTTTCGAGTGCCAAACCTTTCAGGAGAGAATTTTCAAGTTTTTGGCACCATTTTTGAGTGAATTGCCAAAAGTCAGATTTTTGCTGAAATTGTGACCCCGGGGCTTAGGGATTTTTTCAAAAAAATATTTTCTTCCGGTTAAGTTTTTGAGGGCTGATTTCTTGTCCTGTGATAAAAATCCTTCTCTTTTGAGTGCCAAACCTTTCAGGGGAGCATTTTCAAGCTTTTGGCACCATTTTTGAGTGAATCGCCAAAAGTCAGATTTTTGCTGAAATTGTGACCCCGGGGCTTAGGGATTTTTTCCCAAAAATATTTTCTGCCGGTTAAGTTTTTGAGTGCTGATTTCTTGTCCTGTGATAAAAAGCCTTCTGTTTCCATCGCCAAAGCTTTCAGCGGAGCATTTTCAAGCTTTTGGCACCATTTTTGAGTGAATCGCCAAAAGTCAGATTTTTGCTGAAATTGTGACCCCGGGGCTTAGGGATTTTTTCAAAAAAATATTTTCTTCCGGTTAAGTTTTTGAGGGCTGATTTCTTGTCCTGTGACAAAAAGCCTTCTGTTTCGAGTGCCAAACCTTTCAGGAGAGCATTTTCAAGCTTTTGGCACCATTTTTGAGTGAATTGCCAAAAGTCAGATTTTTGCTGAAATTGTGACCCTGGGACTTAGGGATTTTTTCAAAAAAATATTTTCTTCCGGTTAAGTTTTTTGAGGGCTGATTTCTTGTCCTGTGACAAAAAGCCTTCTGTTTCGAGTGCCAAACCTTTCAGGAGAGCATTTTCAAGCTTTGGGCACCATTTTTGAGTGAATTGCCAAAAGTCAGATTTTTGCTGAAATTGTGACCCCGGGGCTTAGGGATTTTTTCCAAAAAATATTTTCTGCCGGTTAAGTTTTTGAGGGCTGATTTCTTGTCCTGTGATAAAAAGCCTTCTGTTTCGAGTGCCAAACCTTTCAGGAGAGCATTTTCAAGCTTTTGGCACCATTTTTGAGTGAATTGCCAAAAGTCAGATTTTTGCTGAAATTGTGACCCCGGGGCTTAGGGATTTTTTCAAAAAAATATTTTCTTCCGGTTAAGTTTTTGAGGGCTGATTTCTTCTCCTGTGACAAAAAGCCTTCTGTTTCGAGTGCCAAACCTTTCAGGAGAGCATTTTCAAGCTTTTGGCACGATTTTTGAGTGAATTGCCAAAAGTCAGATTTTTGCTGAAATTGTGACCCCGGGGCTTAGGGATTTTTCCCCAAAAATATTTTCTGCCGGTTAAGTTTTTGAGGGCTGATTTCTTGTCCTGTGATAAAAAGCCTTCTGTTTCGAGTGCCAAACCTTTCAGGAGAGCATTTTCAAGCTTTTGGCACCATTTTTGAGTGAATTGCCAAAAGTCAGATTTTTGCTGAAATTGTGACCCCGGGGCTTAGGGATTTTTTCAAAAAAATATTTTCTTCCGGTTAAGTTTTTGAGGGCTGATTTCTTGTCCTGTGACAAAAAGCCTTCTGTTTCGAGTGCCAAACCTTTCAGGAGAGCATTTTCAAGCTTTTGGCACCATTTTTGAGTGAATCGCCAAAAGTCAGATTTTTGCTGAAATTGTGACCCCGGGGCTTAGGGATTTTTTCAAAAAAATATTTTCAGCCGGTTAAGTTTTTGAGGGCTGATTTCTTGTCCTGTGATAAAAATCCTTCTCTTTTGAGTGCCAAACCTTTCAGGGGAGCATTTTCAAGCTTTTGGCACCATTTTTGAGTGAATTTCCAAAAGTCAGATTTTTGCTGAAATTGTGACCCCGGGGCTTAGGGATTTTTTCAAAAAAATATTTTCTGCCGGTTAAGTTTTTGAGGGCTGATTTCTTGTCCTCTGATAAAAAGCCTTCTGTTTCGAGTGCCAAACCTTTCAGGAGAGCATTTTCAAGCTTTTGGCACCATTTTTGAGTGAATTGCCAAAATTCAGATTTTTGCTGAAATTGTGACCCCGGGGCTTAGGGATTTTTTCCAAAAATATTTTCTGCCGGTTAAGTTTTTGAGGGCTGATTTCTTGTCCTGTGATAAAAAGCCTTCTGTTTCCATCGCCAAAGCTTTCAGGAGAGCATTTTCAAGCTTTTGGCACCATTTTTGAGTGAATTGCCAAAAGTCAGATTTTTGCTGAAATTGTGACCCCGGGGCTTAGGGATTTTTTTCCAAAAAATATTTTCTGCCGGTTAAGTTTTTGAGGGCCGATTTCTTGTCCTGTGATAAAAAGCCTTCTGTTTCGAGTGCCAAACCTTTCAGGAGAGCATTTTCAAGCTTTTGGCACCATTTTGGAGTGAATTGCCAAAAGTCAGATTTTTGCTGAAATTGTGACCCCGGGGCTTTGGGATTTTTTCCAAAAAATATTTTCTGCCGGTTAAGTTTTTGAGGGCTGATTTCTTGTCCTGTGATAAAAATCCTTCTCTTTTGAGTGCCAAACCTTTCAGGGGAGCATTTTCGAGCTTTTGGCACCATTTTTGAGTGAATCGCCAAAAGTCAGATTTTTGCTGAAATTGTGACCCCGGGGCTTAGGGATTTTTTCAAAAAAATATTTTCTGCCGGTTAAGTTTTTGAGGGCTGATTTCTTGTCCTGTCATAAAAAGCCTTCTGTTTCGAGTGCCAAACTTGTCAGGGGAGCATTTGCAACCGGTTGGCACCATTTTTGAGTGAACTGCCAAAAGTCAGCTGTTTGCTGAAATTGTGACCCCGGGGCTTAGGGATTTTTTCAAAAAAATATTTTCTGCCGCTTAAGTTTTTGAGGGCTGATTTCTTGTCCTGTGATAAAAGGCCTTCTCTTTCCATCGCCAAAGCTTTCAGGAGAGCATTTGCAACCTGTTGGCACCATTTTAGAGTGTATTGCCAAAAGTCAGATTGTTTCAAAAAAATATTTTCTTCCGGTTAAGTTTTTGAGGGCTGATTTCTTGTCCTGTGACAAAAAGCCTTCTGTTTCGAGTGCCAAACCTTTCAGGAGAGCATTTTCAAGCTTTTGGCACCATTTTTGAGTAAATTGCCAAAAGTCAGATTTTTGCTGAAATTTTGACCCCGGGGCTTAGGGATTTTTTCAAAAAAATATTTTCTTCCGGTTAAGTTTTTGAGGGCTGATTTCTTGACCTGTGACAAAAAGCCTTCTGTTTCGAGTGCCAAACCTTTCAGGAGAGCATTTTCAAGCTTTTGGCACCATTTTTGAGTGAATTGCCAAAAGTCAGATTTTTGCTGAAATTGTGACCCCGGGGCTTAGGGATTTTTTCCCAAAAATATTTTCTGCCGGTTAAGCTTTTGAGGGCTGATTTCTTGTCCTGTGATAAAAAGCCTTCTGTTTCCATCGCCAAAGCTTTCAGCGGAGCATTTTCAAGCTTTTGGCACCATTTTTGAGTGAATTTCCAAAAGTCAGATTTTTGCTGAAATTGTGACCCCGGGGCTTAGGGATTTTTTCAAAAAAATATTTTCTGCCGGTTAAGTTTTTGAGGGCTGATTTCTTGTCCTGTGATAAAAATCCTTCTCTTTTGAGTGGCAAACCTTTCAGGGGAGCATTTTCAAGCTTTTGGCACCATTTTTGAGTGAATCGCCAAAAGTCAGATTTTTGCTGAAATTGTGACCCCGGGGCTTAGGGATTTTTTCAAAAAAATATTTTCTGCCGGTTAAGTTTTTGAGGGCTGATTTCTTGTCCTGTGACAAAAAGCCTTCTGTTTCGAGTGCCAAACCTTTCAGGAGAGCATTTTCAAGCTTTGGGCACCATTTTTGAGTGAATTGCCAAAAGTCAGATTTTTGCTGAAATTGTGACCCCGGGGCTTAGGGATTTTTTCCAAAAAAATATTTTCTGCCGGTTAAGTTTTTGAGGGCTGATTTCTTGTCCTGTGATAAAAAGCCTTCTGTTTCGAGTGCCAAACCTTTCAGGAGAGCATTTTCAAGCTTTTGGCACCATTTTTGAGTGAATTGCCAAAAGTCAGATTCTTGCTGAAATTGTGACCCCGGGGCTTAGGGATTTTTTCAAAAAAATATTTTCTTCCGGTTAAGTTTTTGAGGGCTGATTTCTTGTCCTGTGACAAAAAGCCTTCTCTTTCGAGTGCCAAACCTTTCAGGAGAGCATTTTCAAGCTTTTGGCACGATTTTTGAGTGAATTGCCAAAAGTCAGATTTTTGCTGAAATTGTGACCCCGGGGCTTAGGGATTTTTTCCCAAAAATATTTTCTGCCGGTTAAGTTTTTGAGGGCTGATTTCTTGTCCTGTGATAAAAAGCCTTCTGTTTCGAGTGCCAAACCTTTCAGGAGAGCATTTTCAAGCTTTTGGCACCATTTTTGAGTGAATTGCCAAAAGTCAGATTTTTGCTGAAATTGTGACCCCGGGGCTTAGGGATTTTTTCAAAAAAATATTTTCTTCCGGTTAAGTTTTTGAGGGCTGATTTCTTGTCCTGTGACAAAAAGCCTTCTGTTTCGAGTGCCAAACCTTTCAGGAGAGCATTTTCAAGCTTTTGGCACCATTTTTGAGTGAATCGCCAAAAGTCAGATTTTTGCTGAAATTGTGACCCCGGGGCTTAGGGATTTTTTCAAAAAAATATTTTCTGCCGGTTAAGTTTTTGAGGGCTGATTTCTTGTCCTGTGATAAAAATCCTTCTCTTTTGAGTGCCAAACCTTTCAGGGGAGCATTTTCAAGCTTTTGGCACCATTTTTGAGTGAATCGCCAAAAGTCAGATTTTTGCTGAAATTGTGACCCCGGGGCTTAGGGATTTTTTCCAAAAATATTTTCTGCCGGTTAAGTTTTTGAGGGCTGATTTCTTGTCCTGTGATAAAAAGCCTTCTGTTTCCATCGCCAAAGCTTTCAGGAGAGCATTTTCAAGCTTTTGGCACCATTTTTGAGTGAATTGCCAAAAGTCAGATTTTTGCTGAAATTGTGACCCCGGTGCTTTGGGATTTTTTTCCAAAAAATATTTTCTGCCGGTTAAGTTTTTGAGGGCTGATTTCTTGTCCTCTGATAAAAAGCCTTCTGTTTCGAGTGCCAAATCTTTCAGGAGAGCATTTTCAAGCTTTTGGCACCATTTTGGAGTGAATTGCCAAAAGTCAGATTTTTGCTGAAATTGTGACCCCGGGGCTTTGGGATTTTTTCCAAAAAATATTTTCTGCCGGTTAAGTTTTTGAGGGCTGATTTCTTGTCCTGTGATAAAAATCCTTCTCTTTTGAGTGCCAAACCTTTCAGGGGAGCATTTTCGAGCTTTTGGCACCATTTTTGAGTGAATCGCCAAAAGTCAGATTTTTGCTGAAATTGTGACCCCGGGGCTTAGGGATTTTTTCCCAAAAATATTTTCTGCCGGTTAAGTTTTTGAGGGCTGATTTCTTGTCCTGTCATAAAAAGCCTTCTGTTTCGAGTGCCAAACCTTTCAGGAGAGCATTTTCAAGCTTTTGGCACCATTTTTGAGTGAACTGCCAAAAGTCAGATGTTTGCTGAAATTGTGACCCCGGGGCTTAGGGATTTTTTCAAAAAATATTTTCTGCCGGTTAAGTTTTTGAGGGCTGATTTCTTGTCCTGTGATAAAAGGCCTTCTCTTTCCATCGCCAAAGCTTTCAGGAGAGCATTTGCAACCTGTTGGCACCATTTTAGAGTGTATTGCCAAAAGTCAGATTGTTTCAAAAAAATATTTTCTTCCGGTTAAGTTTTTGAGGGCTGATTTCTTGTCCTGTGACAAAAGGCCTTCTGTTTCGAGTGCCAAACCTTTCAGGAGAGCATTTTCAAGCTTTTGGCACCATTTTTGAGTAAATTGCCAAAAGTCAGATTTTTGCTGAAATTGTGACCCCGGGCTTAGGGATTTTTTCAAAAAAATATTTTCTTCCGGTTAAGTTTTTGAGGGCTGATTTCTTGTCCTGTGACAAAAAGCCTTCTGTTTCGAGTGCCAAACCTTTCAGGAGAGCATTTTCAAGCTTTTGGCACCATTTTTGAGTGAATTGCCAAAAGTCAGATTTTTGCTGAAATTGTGACCCCGGGGCTTAGGGATTTTTTCAAAAAAATATTTTCTGCCGGTTAAGTTTTTGAGGGCTGATTTCTTGTCCTGTGATAAAAATCCTTCTCTTTTGAGTGGCAAACCTTTCAGGGGAGCATTTTCAAGCTTTTGGCACCATTTTTGAGTGAATCGCCAAAAGTCAGATTTTTGCTGAAATTGTGACCCCGGGGCTTAGGGATTTTTTTCAAAAAAATATTTTCTGCCGGTTAAGTTTTTAAGGGCTGATTTCTTGTCCTGTGATAAAAAGCCTTCTGTTTCGAGTGCCAAACCTTTCAGGAGAGCATTTTCAAGCTTTTGGCACCATTTTTGAGTGAATTGCCAAAAGTCAGATTTTTGCTGAAATTGTGACCCCGGGGCTTAGGGATTTTTTCAAAAAAATATTTTCTGCCGGTTAAGTTTTTGAGGGCTGATTTCTTGTCCTGTGATAAAAAGCCTTCTGTTTCCATCGCCAAAGCTTTTAGGAGATCATTTGAAAGCTCTTGTAACCATTTTTGAGTGAACTGCCAAAAGTCAGATTTTTGCTGAAATTGTGACCCCGGGGCTTAGAGATTTTTTCAAAAAAATATTTTCTGCCGGTTAAGTTTTTGAGGGCTGATTTCTTGTCTTGTGATAAAAATCCTTCTCTTTTGAGTGCCAAACCTTTCAGCGGAGCATTTTCAAGCTTTTGGCACCATTTTTGAGTGAATTTCCAAAAGTCAGATTTTTGCTGAAATTGTGACCCCGGGGCTTAGGGATTTTTTCAAAAAAATATTTTCTGCCGGTTAAGTTTTTGAGGGCTGATTTCTTGTCCTGTGATAAAAATCCTTCTCTTTTGAGTGCCAAACCTTTCAGGGGAGCATTTTCAAGCTTTTGGCACCATTTTTGAGTGAATCGCCAAAAGTCAGATTTTTGCTGAAATTGTGACCCCGGGGCTTAGGGATTTTTTCCCAAAAATATTTTCTGCCGGTTAAGCTTTTGAGGGCTGATTTCTTGTCCTGTGATAAAAATCCTTCTCTTTTGAGTGCCAAACCTTTCAGGGGAGCATTTTCAAGCTTTTGGCACCATTTTTGAGTGAATCGCCAAAAGTCAGATTTTTGCTGAAATTGTGACCCCGGGGCTTAGGGATTTTTTCAAAAAAATATTTTCTTCCGGTTAAGTTTTTGAGGGCTGATTTCTTGTCCTGTGACAAAAAGCCTTCTGTTTCGAGTGCCAAACCTTTCAGGAGAGCATTTTCAAGCTTTTGGCACCATTTTTGAGTGAATTGCCAAAAGTCAGATTTTTGCTGAAATTGTGACCCCGGGGCTTAGGGATTTTTTCAAAAAAATATTTTCTGCCGGTTAAGTTTTTGAGGGCTGAATACTTGTCCTGTGATAAAAAGCCTTCTGTTTCCATCGCCAAAGCTTTCAGGGGAGCATTTGCAACCGGTTGGCACCATTTTTGAGTGAACTGCCATAAGTCAGATTTTTGCTGAAATTGTGACCCCGTTGCATAGGGATTTTTTCAAAAAAATATTTTCTGCCGGTTAAGTTTTTGAGGGCTGATTTCTTGTCCTGTGATAAAAGGCCTTCTCTTTCCATCGCCAAAGCTTTCAGGAGAGCATTTGCAACCGGTTGGCACCATTTTAGAGTGTATTGGCAAAAGTCAGATTGTTTCAAAAAAATATTTTCTTCCGGTTAAGTTTTTGAGGGCTGATTTCTTGTCCTGTGACAAAAAGCCTTCTGTTTCGAGTGCCAAACCTTTCAGGAGAGCATTTTCAAGCTTTTGGCACCATTTTTGAGTGAATTGCCAAAAGTCAGATTTTTGCTGAAATTGTGACCCCGGGGCTTAGGGATTTTTTCCCAAAAATATTTTCTGCCGGTTAAGTTTTTGAGGGCTGATTTCTTGTCCTGTGATAAAAAGCCTTCTGTTTCCATCGCCAAAGCTTTCAGCGGAGCATTTTCAAGCTTTTGGCACCATTTTTGAGTGAATTGCCAAAAGTCAGATTTTTGCTGAAATTGTGACCCCGGGGCTTAGGGATTTTTTCAAAAAAATATTTTCTGCCGGTTAAGTTTTTGAGGGCTGATTTCTTGTCCTGTGATAAAAATCCTTCTCTTTTGAGTGCCAAACCTTTCAGGGGAGCATTTTCAAGCTTTTGGCACCATTTTTGAGGGAATCGCCAAAAGTCAGATTTTTGCTGAAATTGTGACCCCGGGGCTTAGGGATTTTGTCAAAAAAATATTTTCTGCCGGTTAAGTTTTTGAGGGCTGATTTCTTGTCCTGTGATAAAAAGCCTTCTGTTTCGAGTGCCAAACCTTTCAGGAGAGCATTTTCAAGCTTTTGGCACGATTTTTGAGTGAATTGCCAAAAGTCAGATTTTTGCTGAAATTGTGACCCCGGGGCTTAGGGATTTTTTCCCAAAAATATTTTCTGCCGGTTAAGTTTTTGAGGGCTGATTTCTTGTCCTGTGATAAAAAGCCTTCTGTTTCGAGTGCCAAACCTTTCAGGAGAGCATTTTCAAGCTTTTGGCACCATTTTTGAGTGAATTGCCAAAAGTCAGATTTTTGCTGAAATTGTGACCCCGGGGCTTAGGGATTTTTTCAAAAAAATATTTTCTTCCGGTTAAGTTTTTGAGGGCTGATTTCTTGTCCTGTGACAAAAAGCCTTCTGTTTCGAGTGCCAAACCTTTCAGGAGAGCATTTTCAAGCTTTTGGCACCATTTTTGAGTGAATCGCCAAAAGTCAGATTTTTGCTGAAATTGTGACCCCGGGGCTTAGGGATTTTTTCAAAAAAATATTTTCTGCCGGTTAAGTTTTTGAGGGCTGATTTCTTGTCCTGTGATAAAAATCCTTCTCTTTTGAGTGCCAAACCTTTCAGGGGAGCATTTTCAAGCTTTTGGCACCATTTTTGAGTGAATCGCCAAAAGTCAGATTTTTGCTGAAATTGTGACCCCGGGGCTTAGGGATTTTTTCCAAAAATATTTTCTGCCGGTTAAGTTTTTGAGGGCTGATTTCTTGTCCTGTGATAAAAAGCCTTCTGTTTCCATCGCCAAAGCTTTCAGGAGAGCATTTTCAAGCTTTTGGCACCATTTTTGAGTGAATTGCCAAAAGTCAGATTTTTGCTGAAATTGTGACCCCGGTGCTTTGGGATTTTTTTCCAAAAAATATTTTCTGCCGGTTAAGTTTTTGAGGGCTGATTTCTTGTCCTCTGATAAAAAGCCTTCTGTTTCGAGTGCCAAATCTTTCAGGAGAGCATTTTCAAGCTTTTGGCACCATTTTGGAGTGAATTGCCAAAAGTCAGATTTTTGCTGAAATTGTGACCCCGGGGCTTTGGGATTTTTTCCAAAAAATATTTTCTGCCGGTTAAGTTTTTGAGGGCTGATTTCTTGTCCTGTGATAAAAATCCTTCTCTTTTGAGTGCCAAACCTTTCAGGGGAGCATTTTCGAGCTTTTGGCACCATTTTTGAGTGAATCGCCAAAAGTCAGATTTTTGCTGAAATTGTGACCCCGGGGCTTAGGGATTTTTTCCCAAAAATATTTTCTGCCGGTTAAGTTTTTGAGGGCTGATTTTCTTGTCCTGTCATAAAAAGCCTTCTGTTTCGAGTGCCAAACCTTTCAGGAGAGCATTTTCAAGCTTTTGGCACCATTTTTGAGTGAACTGCCAAAAGTCAGATGTTTGCTGAAATTGTGACCCCGGGGCTTAGGGATTTTTTCAAAAAAATATTTTCTGCCGGTTAAGTTTTTGAGGGCTGATTTCTTGTCCTGTGATAAAAGGCCTTCTCTTTCCATCGCCAAAGCTTTCAGGAGAGCATTTGCAACCTGTTGGCACCATTTTAGAGTGTATTGCCAAAAGTCAGATTGTTTCAAAAAAATATTTTCTTCCGGTTAAGTTTTTGAGGGCTGATTTCTTGTCCTGTGACAAAAGGCCTTCTGTTTCGAGTGCCAAACCTTTCAGGAGAGCATTTTCAAGCTTTTGGCACCATTTTTGAGTAAATTGCCAAAAGTCAGATTTTTGCTGAAATTGTGACCCCGGGCTTAGGGATTTTTTCAAAAAAATATTTTCTTCCGGTTAAGTTTTTGAGGGCTGATTTCTTGTCCTGTGACAAAAAGCCTTCTGTTTCGAGTGCCAAACCTTTCAGGAGAGCATTTTCAAGCTTTTGGCACCATTTTTGAGTGAATTGCCAAAAGTCAGATTTTTGCTGAAATTGTGACCCCGGGGCTTAGGGATTTTTTCCCAAAAATATTTTCTGCCGGTTAAGCTTTTGAGGGCTGATTTCTTGTCCTGTGATAAAAAGCCTTCTGTTTCCATCGCCAAAGCTTTCAGCGGAGCATTTTCAAGCTTTTGGCACCATTTTTGAGTGAATTTCCAAAAGTCAGATTTTTGCTGAAATTGTGACCCCGGGGCTTAGGGATTTTTTCAAAAAAATATTTTCTGCCGGTTAAGTTTTTGAGGGCTGATTTCTTGTCCTGTGATAAAAATCCTTCTCTTTTGAGTGGCAAACCTTTCAGGGGAGCATTTTCAAGCTTTTGGCACCATTTTTGAGTGAATCGCCAAAAGTCAGATTTTTGCTGAAATTGTGACCCCGGGGCTTAGGGATTTTTTTCAAAAAAATATTTTCTGCCGGTTAAGTTTTTAAGGGCTGATTTCTTGTCCTGTGATAAAAAGCCTTCTGTTTCGAGTGCCAAACCTTTCAGGAGAGCATTTTCAAGCTTTTGGCACCATTTTTGAGTGAATTGCCAAAAGTCAGATTTTTGCTGAAATTGTGACCCCGGGGCTTAGGGATTTTTTCAAAAAAATATTTTCTGCCGGTTAAGTTTTTGAGGGCTGATTTCTTGTCCTGTGATAAAAAGCCTTCTGTTTCCATCGCCAAAGCTTTTAGGAGATCATTTGAAAGCTCTTGTAACCATTTTTGAGTGAACTGCCAAAAGTCAGATTTTTGCTGAAATTGTGACCCCGGGGCTTAGAGATTTTTTCAAAAAAATATTTTCTGCCGGTTAAGTTTTTGAGGGCTGATTTCTTGTCTTGTGATAAAAATCCTTCTCTTTTGAGTGCCAAACCTTTCAGCGGAGCATTTTCAAGCTTTTGGCACCATTTTTGAGTGAATTTCCAAAAGTCAGATTTTTGCTGAAATTGTGACCCCGGGGCTTAGGGATTTTTTCAAAAAAATATTTTCTGCCGGTTAAGTTTTTGAGGGCTGATTTCTTGTCCTGTGATAAAAATCCTTCTCTTTTGAGTGCCAAACCTTTCAGGGGAGCATTTTCAAGCTTTTGGCACCATTTTTGAGTGAATCGCCAAAAGTCAGATTTTTGCTGAAATTTTGACCCCGGGGCTTAGGGATTTTTTCAAAAAAATATTTTCTGCCGGTTAAGTTTTTGAGGGCTGATTTCTTGTCCTGTGATAAAAATCCTTCTCTTTTGAGTGCCAAACCTTTCAGGGGAGCATTTTCAAGCTTTTGGCACCATTTTTGAGTGAATCGCCAAAAGTCAGATTTTTGCTGAAATTGTGACCCCGGGGCTTAGGGATTTTTTCAAAAAAATATTTTCTTCCGGTTAAGTTTTTGAGGGCTGATTTCTTGTCCTGTGACAAAAAGCCTTCTGTTTCGAGTGCCAAACCTTTCAGGAGAGCATTTTCAAGCTTTTGGCACCATTTTTGAGTGAATTGCCAAAAGTCAGATTTTTGCTGAAATTGTGACCCCGGGGCTTAGGGATTTTTTCAAAAAAATATTTTCTGCCGGTTAAGTTTTTGAGGGCTGAATACTTGTCCTGTGATAAAAAGCCTTCTGTTTCCATCGCCAAAGCTTTCAGGGGAGCATTTGCAACCGGTTGGCACCATTTTTGAGTGAACTGCCATAAGTCAGATTTTTGCTGAAATTGTGACCCCGTTGCATAGGGATTTTTTCAAAAAAATATTTTCTGCCGGTTAAGTTTTTGAGGGCTGATTTCTTGTCCTGTGATAAAAGGCCTTCTCTTTCCATCGCCAAAGCTTTCAGGAGAGCATTTGCAACCGGTTGGCACCATTTTAGAGTGTATTGGCAAAAGTCAGATTGTTTCAAAAAAATATTTTCTTCCGGTTAAGTTTTTGAGGGCTGATTTCTTGTCCTGTGACAAAAAGCCTTCTGTTTCGAGTGCCAAACCTTTCAGGAGAGCATTTTCAAGCTTTTGGCACCATTTTTGAGTGAATTGCCAAAAGTCAGATTTTTGCTGAAATTGTGACCCCGGGGCTTAGGGATTTTTTCCCAAAAATATTTTCTGCCGGTTAAGTTTTTGAGGGCTGATTTCTTGTCCTGTGATAAAAAGCCTTCTGTTTCCATCGCCAAAGCTTTCAGCGGAGCATTTTCAAGCTTTTGGCACCATTTTTGAGTGAATTGCCAAAAGTCAGATTTTTGCTGAAATTGTGACCCCGGGGCTTAGGGATTTTTTCAAAAAAATATTTTCTGCCGGTTAAGTTTTTGAGGGCTGATTTCTTGTCCTGTGATAAAAAGCCTTCTGTTTCCATCACCAAAGCTTTCAGCGGAGCATTTTCAAGCTTTTGGCACCATTTTTGAGTGAATTTCCAAAAGTCAGATTTTTGCTGAAATTGTGACCCCGGGGCTTAGGGATTTTTTCAAAAAAATATTTTCTGCCGGTTAAGTTTTTGAGGGCTGATTTCTTGTCCTGTGATAAAAATCCTTCTCTTTTGAGTGGCAAACCTTTCAGGGGAGCATTTTCAAGCTTTTGGCACCATTTTTGAGTGAATCGCCAAAAGTCAGATTTTTGCTGAAATTGTGACCCCGGGGCTTAGGGATTTTTTTCAAAAAAATATTTTCTGCCGGTTAAGTTTTTAAGGGCTGATTTCTTGTCCTGTGATAAAAAGCCTTCTGTTTCGAGTGCCAAACCTTTCAGGAGAGCATTTTCAAGCTTTTGGCACCATTTTTGAGTGAATTGCCAAAAGTCAGATTTTTGCTGAAATTGTGACCCCGGGGCTTAGGGATTTTTTCAAAAAAATATTTTCTGCCGGTTAAGTTTTTGAGGGCTGATTTCTTGTCCTGTGATAAAAAGCCTTCTGTTTCCATCGCCAAAGCTTTTAGGGGATCATTTGAAAGCTCTTGTAACCATTTTTGAGTGAACTGCCAAAAGTCAGATTTTTGCTGAAATTGTGACCCCGGGGCTTAGAGATTTTTTCAAAAAAATATTTTCTGCCGGTTAAGTTTTTGAGGGCTGATTTCTTGTCTTGTGATAAAAATCCTTCTCTTTTGAGTGCCAAACCTTTCAGCGGAGCATTTTCAAGCTTTTGGCACCATTTTTGAGTGAATTTCCAAAAGTCAGATTTTTGCTGAAATTGTGACCCCGGGGCTTAGGGATTTTTTCAAAAAAATATTTTCTGCCGGTTAAGTTTTTGAGGGCTGATTTCTTGTCCTGTGATAAAAATCCTTCTCTTTTGAGTGCCAAACCTTTCAGGGGAGCATTTTCAAGCTTTTGGCACCATTTTTGAGTGAATCGCCAAAAGTCAGATTTTTGCTGAAATTTTGACCCCGGGGCTTAGGGATTTTTTCAAAAAAATATTTTCTGCCGGTTAAGTTTTTGAGGGCTGATTTCTTGTCCTGTGATAAAAATCCTTCTCTTTTGAGTGCCAAACCTTTCAGGGGAGCATTTTCAAGCTTTTGGCACCATTTTTGAGTGAATCGCCAAAAGTCAGATTTTTGCTGAAATTGTGACCCCGGGGCTTAGGGATTTTTTCAAAAAAATATTTTCTGCCGGTTAAGTTTTTGAGGGCTGAATACTTGTCCTGTGATAAAAAGCCTTCTGTTTCCATCGCCAAAGCTTTCAGGGGAGCATTTGCAACCGGTTGGCACCATTTTTGAGTGAACTGCCATAAGTCAGATTTTTGCTGAAATTGTGACCCCGTTGCATAGGGATTTTTTCAAAAAAATATTTTCTGCCGGTTAAGTTTTTGAGGGCTGATTTCTTGTCCTGTGATAAAAGGCCTTCTCTTTCCATCGCCAAAGCTTTCAGGAGAGCATTTGCAACCGGTTGGCACCATTTTAGAGTGTATTGCCAAAAGTCAGATTGTTTCAAAAAAATATTTTCTTCCGGTTAAGTTTTTGAGGGCTGATTTCTTGTCCTGTGACAAAAAGCCTTCTGTTTCGAGTGCCAAACCTTTCAGGAGAGCATTTTCAAGCTTTTGGCACCATTTTTGAGTGAATTGCCAAAAGTCAGATTTTTGCTGAAATTGTGACCCCGGGGCTTAGGGATTTTTTCCCAAAAATATTTTCTGCCGGTTAAGTTTTTGAGGGCTGATTTCTTGTCCTGTGATAAAAAGCCTTCTGTTTCCATCGCCAAAGCTTTCAGCGGAGCATTTTCAAGCTTTTGGCACCATTTTTGAGTGAATTGCCAAAAGTCAGATTTTTGCTGAAATTGTGACCCCGGGGCTTAGGGATTTTTTCAAAAAAATATTTTCTGCCGGTTAAGTTTTTGAGGGCTGATTTCTTGTCCTGTGATAAAAATCCTTCTCTTTTGAGTGCCAAACCTTTCAGGGGAGCATTTTCAAGCTTTTGGCACCATTTTTGAGGGAATCGCCAAAAGTCAGATTTTTGCTGAAATTGTGACCCCGGGGCTTAGGGATTTTGTCAAAAAAATATTTTCTGCCGGTTAAGTTTTTGAGGGCTGATTTCTTGTCCTGTGATAAAAAGCCTTCTGTTTCGAGTGCCAAACCTTTCAGGAGAGAATTTTCAAGTTTTTGGCACCATTTTTGAGTGAATTGCCAAAAGTCAGATTTTTGCTGAAATTGTGACCCCGGGGCTTAGGGATTTTTTCAAAAAAATATTTTCTTCCGGTTAAGTTTTTGAGGGCTGATTTCTTGTCCTGTGATAAAAATCCTTCTCTTTTGAGTGCCAAACCTTTCAGGGGAGCATTTTCAAGCTTTTGGCACCATTTTTGAGTGAATCGCCAAAAGTCAGATTTTTGCTGAAATTGTGACCCCGGGGCTTAGGGATTTTTTCCCAAAAATATTTTCTGCCGGTTAAGTTTTTGAGTGCTGATTTCTTGTCCTGTGATAAAAAGCCTTCTGTTTCCATCGCCAAAGCTTTCAGCGGAGCATTTTCAAGCTTTTGGCACCATTTTTGAGTGAATCGTCAAAAGTCAGATTTTTGCTGAAATTGTGACCCCGGGGCTTAGGGATTTTTTCAAAAAAATATTTTCTTCCGGTTAAGTTTTTGAGGGCTGATTTCTTGTCCTGTGACAAAAAGCCTTCTGTTTCGAGTGCCAAACCTTTCAGGAGAGCATTTTCAAGCTTTTGGCACCATTTTTGAGTGAATTGCCAAAAGTCAGATTTTTGCTGAAATTGTGACCCTGGGGCTTAGGGATTTTTTCAAAAAAATATTTTCTTCCGGTTAAGTTTTTTGAGGGCTGATTTCTTGTCCTGTGACAAAAAGCCTTCTGTTTCGAGTGCCAAACCTTTCAGGAGAGCATTTTCAAGCTTTGGGCACCATTTTTGAGTGAATTGCCAAAAGTCAGATTTTTGCTGAAATTGTGACCCCGGGGCTTAGGGATTTTTTCCAAAAAATATTTTCTGCCGGTTAAGTTTTTGAGGGCTGATTTCTTGTCCTGTGATAAAAAGCCTTCTGTTTCGAGTGCCAAACCTTTCAGGAGAGCATTTTCAAGCTTTTGGCACCATTTTTGAGTGAATTGCCAAAAGTCAGATTTTTGCTGAAATTGTGACCCCGGGGCTTAGGGATTTTTTCAAAAAAATATTTTCTTCCGGTTAAGTTTTTGAGGGCTGATTTCTTCTCCTGTGACAAAAAGCCTTCTGTTTCGAGTGCCAAACCTTTCAGGAGAGCATTTTCAAGCTTTTGGCACGATTTTTGAGTGAATTGCCAAAAGTCAGATTTTTGCTGAAATTGTGACCCCGGGGCTTAGGGATTTTTCCCCAAAAATATTTTCTGCCGGTTAAGTTTTTGAGGGCTGATTTCTTGTCCTGTGATAAAAAGCCTTCTGTTTCGAGTGCCAAACCTTTCAGGAGAGCATTTTCAAGCTTTTGGCACCATTTTTGAGTGAATTGCCAAAAGTCAGATTTTTGCTGAAATTGTGACCCCGGGGCTTAGGGATTTTTTCAAAAAAATATTTTCTTCCGGTTAAGTTTTTGAGGGCTGATTTCTTGTCCTGTGACAAAAAGCCTTCTGTTTCGAGTGCCAAACCTTTCAGGAGAGCATTTTCAAGCTTTTGGCACCATTTTTGAGTGAATTGCCAAAAGTCAGATTTTTGCTGAAATTGTGACCCCGGGGCTTAGGGATTTTTTCAAAAAAATATTTTCTGCCGGTTAAGTTTTTGAGGGCTGATTTCTTGTCCTGTGATAAAAATCCTTCTCTTTTGAGTGCCAAACCTTTCAGGGGAGCATTTTCAAGCTTTTGGCACCATTTTTGAGTGAATTTCCAAAAGTCAGATTTTTGCTGAAATTGTGACCCCGGGGCTTAGGGATTTTTTCAAAAAAATATTTTCTGCCGGTTAAGTTTTTGAGGGCTGATTTCTTGTCCTCTGATAAAAAGCCTTCTGTTTCGAGTGCCAAACCTTTCAGGAGAGCATTTTCAAGCTTTTGGCACCATTTTTGAGTGAATTGCCAAAAGTCAGATTTTTGCTGAAATTGTGACCCCGGGGCTTAGGGATTTTTTCAAAAAAATATTTTCTTCCGGTTAAGTTTTTGAGGGCTGATTTCTTGTCCTGTGACAAAAAGCCTTCTGTTTCGAGTGCCAAACCTTTCAGGAGAGCATTTTCAAGCTTTTGGCACCATTTTTGAGTGAATCGCCAAAAGTCAGATTTTTGCTGAAATTGTGACCCCGGGGCTTAGGGATTTTTTCAAAAAAATATTTTCTGCCGGTTAAGTTTTTGAGGGCTGATTTCTTGTCCTGTGATAAAAATCCTTCTCTTTTGAGTGCCAAACCTTTCAGGGGAGCATTTTCAAGCTTTTGGCACCATTTTTGAGTGAATTTCCAAAAGTCAGATTTTTGCTGAAATTGTGACCCCGGGGCTTAGGGATTTTTTCAAAAAAATATTTTCTGCCGGTTAAGTTTTTGAGGGCTGATTTCTTGTCCTCTGATAAAAAGCCTTCTGTTTCGAGTGCCAAACCTTTCAGGAGAGCATTTTCAAGCTTTTGGCACCATTTTTGAGTGAATTGCCAAAAGTCAGATTTTTGCTGAAATTGTGACCCCGGGGCTTAGGGATTTTTTCAAAAAAATATTTTCTGCCGGTTAAGTTTTTGAGGGCTGAATACTTGTCCTGTGATAATAAGCCTTCTGTTTCCATCGCCAAAGCTTTCAGGGGAGCATTTGCAACCGGTTGGCACCATTTTTGAGTGAACTGCCATAAGTCAGATTTTTGCTGAAATTGTGACCCCGTTGCATAGGGATTTTTTCAAAAAAATATTTTCTGCCGGTTAAGTTTTTGAGGGCTGATTTCTTGTCCTGTGATAAAAGGCCTTCTCTTTCCATCGCCAAAGCTTTCAGGAGAGCATTTGCAACCGGTTGGCACCATTTTAGAGTGTATTGCCAAAAGTCAGATTGTTTCAAAAAAATATTTTCTTCCGGTTAAGTTTTTGAGGGCTGATTTCTTGTCCTGTGACAAAAAGCCTTCTGTTTCGAGTGCCAAACCTTTCAGGAGAGCATTTTCAAGCTTTTGGCACCATTTTTGAGTGAATTGCCAAAAGTCAGATTTTTGCTGAAATTGTGACCCCGGGGCTTAGGGATTTTTTCCCAAAAATATTTTCTGCCGGTTAAGTTTTTGAGGGCTGATTTCTTGTCCTGTGATAAAAAGCCTTCTGTTTCCATCGCCAAAGCTTTCAGCGGAGCATTTTCAAGCTTTTGGCACCATTTTTGAGTGAATTGCCAAAAGTCAGATTTTTGCTGAAATTGTGACCCCGGGGCTTAGGGATTTTTTCAAAAAAATATTTTCTGCCGGTTAAGTTTTTGAGGGCTGATTTCTTGTCCTGTGATAAAAATCCTTCTCTTTTGAGTGCCAAACCTTTCAGGGGAGCATTTTCAAGCTTTTGGCACCATTTTTGAGGGAATCGCCAAAAGTCAGATTTTTGCTGAAATTGTGACCCCGGGGCTTAGGGATTTTGTCAAAAAAATATTTTCTGCCGGTTAAGTTTTTGAGGGCTGATTTCTTGTCCTGTGATAAAAAGCCTTCTGTTTCGAGTGCCAAACCTTTCAGGAGAGAATTTTCAAGTTTTTGGCACCATTTTTGAGTGAATTGCCAAAAGTCAGATTTTTGCTGAAATTGTGACCCCGGGGCTTAGGGATTTTTTCAAAAAAATATTTTCTTCCGGTTAAGTTTTTGAGGGCTGATTTCTTGTCCTGTGATAAAAATCCTTCTCTTTTGAGTGCCAAACCTTTCAGGGGAGCATTTTCAAGCTTTTGGCACCATTTTTGAGTGAATCGCCAAAAGTCAGATTTTTGCTGAAATTGTGACCCCGGGGCTTAGGGATTTTTTCCCAAAAATATTTTCTGCCGGTTAAGTTTTTGAGTGCTGATTTCTTGTCCTGTGATAAAAAGCCTTCTGTTTCCATCGCCAAAGCTTTCAGCGGAGCATTTTCAAGCTTTTGGCACCATTTTTGAGTGAATCGCCAAAAGTCAGATTTTTGCTGAAATTGTGACCCCGGGGCTTAGGGATTTTTTCAAAAAAATATTTTCTGCCGGTTAAGTTTTTGAGGGCTGATTTCTTGTCCTCTGATAAAAAGCCTTCTGTTTCGAGTGCCAAACCTTTCAGGAGAGCATTTTCAAGCTTTTGGCACCATTTTTGAGTGAATTGCCAAAAGTCAGATTTTTGCTGAAATTGTGACCCCGGGGCTTAGGGATTTTTTCAAAAAAATATTTTCTTCCGGTTAAGTTTTTGAGGGCTGATTTCTTGTCCTGTGACAAAAAGCCTTCTGTTTCGAGTGCCAAACCTTTCAGGAGAGCATTTTCAAGCTTTTGGCACCATTTTTGAGTGAATCGCCAAAAGTCAGATTTTTGCTGAAATTGTGACCCCGGGGCTTAGGGATTTTTTCAAAAAAATATTTTCTGCCGGTTAAGTTTTTGAGGGCTGATTTCTTGTCCTGTGATAAAAATCCTTCTCTTTTGAGTGCCAAACCTTTCAGGGGAGCATTTTCAAGCTTTTGGCACCATTTTTGAGTGAATTTCCAAAAGTCAGATTTTTGCTGAAATTGTGACCCCGGGGCTTAGGGATTTTTTCAAAAAAATATTTTCTGCCGGTTAAGTTTTTGAGGGCTGATTTCTTGTCCTCTGATAAAAAGCCTTCTGTTTCGAGTGCCAAACCTTTCAGGAGAGCATTTTCAAGCTTTTGGCACCATTTTTGAGTGAATTGCCAAAAGTCAGATTTTTGCTGAAATTGTGACCCCGGGGCTTAGGGATTTTTTCAAAAAAATATTTTCTGCCGGTTAAGTTTTTGAGGGCTGAATACTTGTCCTGTGATAATAAGCCTTCTGTTTCCATCGCCAAAGCTTTCAGGGGAGCATTTGCAACCGGTTGGCACCATTTTTGAGTGAACTGCCATAAGTCAGATTTTTGCTGAAATTGTGACCCCGTTGCATAGGGATTTTTTCAAAAAAATATTTTCTGCCGGTTAAGTTTTTGAGGGCTGATTTCTTGTCCTGTGATAAAAGGCCTTCTCTTTCCATCGCCAAAGCTTTCAGGAGAGCATTTGCAACCGGTTGGCACCATTTTAGAGTGTATTGCCAAAAGTCAGATTGTTTCAAAAAAATATTTTCTTCCGGTTAAGTTTTTGAGGGCTGATTTCTTGTCCTGTGACAAAAAGCCTTCTGTTTCGAGTGCCAAACCTTTCAGGAGAGCATTTTCAAGCTTTTGGCACCATTTTTGAGTGAATTGCCAAAAGTCAGATTTTTGCTGAAATTGTGACCCCGGGGCTTAGGGATTTTTTCCCAAAAATATTTTCTGCCGGTTAAGTTTTTGAGGGCTGATTTCTTGTCCTGTGATAAAAAGCCTTCTGTTTCCATCGCCAAAGCTTTCAGCGGAGCATTTTCAAGCTTTTGGCACCATTTTTGAGTGAATTGCCAAAAGTCAGATTTTTGCTGAAATTGTGACCCCGGGGCTTAGGGATTTTTTCAAAAAAATATTTTCTGCCGGTTAAGTTTTTGAGGGCTGATTTCTTGTCCTGTGATAAAAATCCTTCTCTTTTGAGTGCCAAACCTTTCAGGGGAGCATTTTCAAGCTTTTGGCACCATTTTTGAGGGAATCGCCAAAAGTCAGATTTTTGCTGAAATTGTGACCCCGGGGCTTAGGGATTTTGTCAAAAAAATATTTTCTGCCGGTTAAGTTTTTGAGGGCTGATTTCTTGTCCTGTGATAAAAAGCCTTCTGTTTCGAGTGCCAAACCTTTCAGGAGAGAATTTTCAAGTTTTTGGCACCATTTTTGAGTGAATTGCCAAAAGTCAGATTTTTGCTGAAATTGTGACCCCGGGGCTTAGGGATTTTTTCAAAAAAATATTTTCTTCCGGTTAAGTTTTTGAGGGCTGATTTCTTGTCCTGTGATAAAAATCCTTCTCTTTTGAGTGCCAAACCTTTCAGGGGAGCATTTTCAAGCTTTTGGCACCATTTTTGAGTGAATCGCCAAAAGTCAGATTTTTGCTGAAATTGTGACCCCGGGGCTTAGGGATTTTTTCCCAAAAATATTTTCTGCCGGTTAAGTTTTTGAGTGCTGATTTCTTGTCCTGTGATAAAAAGCCCCTTCTGTTTCCATCGCCAAAGCTTTCAGCGGAGCATTTTCAAGCTTTTGGCACCATTTTTGAGTGAATCGCCAAAAGTCAGATTTTTGCTGAAATTGTGACCCGGGGCTTAGGGATTTTTTCAAAAAAATATTTTCTTCCGGTTAAGTTTTTGAGGGCTGATTTCTTGTCCTGTGACAAGAAGCCTTCTGTTTCGAGTGCCAAACCTTTCAGGAGAGCATTTTCAAGCTTTTGGCACCATTTTTGAGTGAATTGCCAAAAGTCAGATTTTTGCTGAAATTGTGACCCTGGGGCTTAGGGATTTTTTCAAAAAAATATTTTCTTCCGGTTAAGTTTTTTGAGGGCTGATTTCTTGTCCTGTGACAAAAAGCCTTCTGTTTCGAGTGCCAAACCTTTCAGGAGAGCATTTTCAAGCTTTGGGCACCATTTTTGAGTGAATTGCCAAAAGTCAGATTTTTGCTGAAATTGTGACCCCGGGGCTTAGGGATTTTTTCCAAAAATATTTTCTGCCGGTTAAGTTTTTGAGGGCTGATTTCTTGTCCTGTGATAAAAAGCCTTCTGTTTCGAGTGCCAAACCTTTCAGGAGAGCATTTTCAAGCTTTTGGCACCATTTTTGAGTGAATTGCCAAAAGTCAGATTTTTGCTGAAATTGTGACCCCGGGGCTTAGGGATTTTTTCAAAAAAATATTTTCTTCCGGTTAAGTTTTTGAGGGCTGATTTCTTCTCCTGTGACAAAAAGCCTTCTGTTTCGAGTGCCAAACCTTTCAGGAGAGCATTTTCAAGCTTTTGGCACGATTTTTGAGTGAATTGCCAAAAGTCAGATTTTTGCTGAAATTGTGACCCCGGGGCTTAGGGATTTTTCCCCAAAAATATTTTCTGCCGGTTAAGTTTTTGAGGGCTGATTTCTTGTCCTGTGATAAAAAGCCTTCTGTTTCGAGTGCCAAACCTTTCAGGAGAGCATTTTCAAGCTTTTGGCACCATTTTTGAGTGAATTGCCAAAAGTCAGATTTTTGCTGAAATTGTGACCCCGGGGCTTAGGGATTTTTTCAAAAAAATATTTTCTTCCGGTTAAGTTTTTGAGGGCTGATTTCTTGTCCTGTGACAAAAAGCCTTCTGTTTCGAGTGCCAAACCTTTCAGGAGAGCATTTTCAAGCTTTTGGCACCATTTTTGAGTGAATTGCCAAAAGTCAGATTTTTGCTGAAATTGTGACCCCGGGGCTTAGGGATTTTTTCAAAAAATATTTTCTGCCGGTTAAGTTTTTGAGGGCTGATTTCTTGTCCTGTGATAAAAATCCTTCTCTTTTGAGTGCCAAACCTTTCAGGGGAGCATTTTCAAGCTTTTGGCACCATTTTTGAGTGAATTTCCAAAAGTCAGATTTTTGCTGAAATTGTGACCCCGGGGCTTAGGGATTTTTTCAAAAAAATATTTTCTGCCGGTTAAGTTTTTGAGGGCTGATTTCTTGTCCTCTGATAAAAAGCCTTCTGTTTCGAGTGCCAAACCTTTCAGGAGAGCATTTTCAAGCTTTTGGCACCATTTTTGAGTGAATTGCCAAAAGTCAGATTTTTGCTGAAATTGTGACCCCGGGGCTTAGGGATTTTTTCAAAAAAATATTTTCTTCCGGTTAAGTTTTTGAGGGCTGATTTCTTGTCCTGTGACAAAAAGCCTTCTGTTTCGAGTGCCAAACCTTTCAGGAGAGCATTTTCAAGCTTTTGGCACCATTTTTGAGTGAATCGCCAAAAGTCAGATTTTTGCTGAAATTGTGACCCCGGGGCTTAGGGATTTTTTCAAAAAAATATTTTCTGCCGGTTAAGTTTTTGAGGGCTGATTTCTTGTCCTGTGATAAAAATCCTTCTCTTTTGAGTGCCAAACCTTTCAGGGGAGCATTTTCAAGCTTTTGGCACCATTTTTGAGTGAATTTCCAAAAGTCAGATTTTTGCTGAAATTGTGACCCCGGGGCTTAGGGATTTTTTCAAAAAAATATTTTCTGCCGGTTAAGTTTTTGAGGGCTGATTTCTTGTCCTCTGATAAAAAGCCTTCTGTTTCGAGTGCCAAACCTTTCAGGAGAGCATTTTCAAGCTTTTGGCACCATTTTTGAGTGAATTGCCAAAATTCAGATTTTTGCTGAAATTGTGACCCCGGGGCTTAGGGATTTTTTCCAAAAATATTTTCTGCCGGTTAAGTTTTTGAGGGCTGATTTCTTGTCCTGTGATAAAAAGCCTTCTGTTTCCATCGCCAAAGCTTTCAGGAGAGCATTTTCAAGCTTTTGGCACCATTTTTGAGTGAATTGCCAAAAGTCAGATTTTTGCTGAAATTGTGACCCCGGGGCTTAGGGATTTTTTTCCAAAAAATATTTTCTGCCGGTTAAGTTTTTGAGGGCTGATTTCTTGTCCTGTGATAAAAAGCCTTCTGTTTCGAGTGCCAAACCTTTCAGGAGAGCATTTTCAAGCTTTTGGCACCATTTTGGAGTGAATTGCCAAAAGTCAGATTTTTGCTGAAATTGTGACCCCGGGGCTTAGGGATTTTTTCCAAAAAATATTTTCTGCCGGTTAAGTTTTTGAGGGCTGATTTCTTGTCCTGTGATAAAAATCCTTCTCTTTTGAGTGCCAAACCTTTCAGGGGAGCATTTTCGAGCTTTTGGCACCATTTTTGAGTGAATCGCCAAAAGTCAGATTTTTGCTGAAATTGTGACCCCGGGGCTTAGGGATTTTTTCAAAAAAATATTTTCTGCCGGTTAAGTTTTTGAGGGCTGATTTCTTGTCCTGTCATAAAAAGCCTTCTTTTTCGAGTGCCAAACTTGTCAGGGGAGCATTTGCAACCGGTTGGCACCATTTTTGAGTGAACTGCCAAAAGTCAGCTGTTTGCTGAAATTGTGACCCCGGGGCTTAGGGATTTTTTCAAAAAAATATTTTCTGCCGCTTAAGTTTTTGAGGGCTGATTTCTTGTCCTGTGATAAAAGGCCTTCTCTTTCCATCGCCAAAGCTTTCAGGAGAGCATTTGCAACCTGTTGGCACCATTTTAGAGTGTATTGCCAAAAGTCAGATTGTTTCAAAAAAATATTTTCTTCCGGTTAAGTTTTTGAGGGCTGATTTCTTGTCCTGTGACAAAAAGCCTTCTGTTTCGAGTGCCAAACCTTTCAGGAGAGCATTTTCAAGCTTTTGGCACCATTTTTGAGTAAATTGCCAAAAGTCAGATTTTTGCTGAAATTGTGACCCCGGGGCTTAGGGATTTTTTCAAAAAAATATTTTCTTCCGGTTAAGTTTTTGAGGGCTGATTTCTTGACCTGTGACAAAAAGCCTTCTGTTTCGAGTGCCAAACCTTTCAGGAGAGCATTTTCAAGCTTTTGGCACCATTTTTGAGTGAATTGCCAAAAGTCAGATTTTTGCTGAAATTGTGACCCCGGGGCTTAGGGATTTTTTCCCAAAAATATTTTCTGCCGGTTAAGCTTTTGAGGGCTGATTTCTTGTCCTGTGATAAAAAGCCTTCTGTTTCCATCGCCAAAGCTTTCAGCGGAGCATTTTCAAGCTTTTGGCACCATTTTTGAGTGAATTTCCAAAAGTCAGATTTTTGCTGAAATTGTGACCCGGGGCTTAGGGATTTTTTCAAAAAAATATTTTCTGCCGGTTAAGTTTTTGAGGGCTGATTTCTTGTCCTGTGATAAAAATCCTTCTCTTTTGAGTGGCAAACCTTTCAGGGGAGCATTTTCAAGCTTTTGGCACCATTTTTGAGTGAATCGCCAAAAGTCAGATTTTTGCTGAAATTGTGACCCCGGGGCTTAGGGATTTTTTCAAAAAAATATTTTCTTCCGGTTAAGTTTTTGAGGGCTGATTTCTTGTCCTGTGACAAAAAGCCTTCTGTTTCGAGTGCCAAACCTTTCAGGAGAGCATTTTCAAGCTTTGGGCACCATTTTTGAGTGAATTGCCAAAAGTCAGATTTTTGCTGAAATTGTGACCCCGGGGCTTAGGGATTTTTTCAAAAAATATTTTCTTCCGGTTAAGTTTTTGAGGGCTGATTTCTTGTCCTGTGACAAAAAGCCTTCTGTTTCGAGTGCCAAACCTTTCAGGAGAGCATTTTCAAGCTTTTGGCACCATTTTTGAGTGAATTGCCAAAAGTCAGATTTTTGCTGAAATTGTGACCCTGGGGCTTAGGGATTTTTTCAAAAAATATTTTCTTCCGGTTAAGTTTTTTGAGGGCTGATTTCTTGTCCTGTGACAAAAAGCCTTCTGTTTCGAGTGCCAAACCTTTCAGGAGAGCATTTTCAAGCTTTGGGCACCATTTTTGAGTGAATTGCCAAAAGTCAGATTTTTGCTGAAATTGTGACCCCGGGGCTTAGGGATTTTTTCCAAAAAATATTTTCTGCCGGTTAAGTTTTTGAGGGCTGATTTCTTGTCCTGTGATAAAAAGCCTTCTGTTTCGAGTGCCAAACCTTTCAGGAGAGCATTTTCAAGCTTTTGGCACCATTTTTGAGTGAATTGCCAAAAGTCAGATTTTTGCTGAAATTGTGACCCCGGGGCTTAGGGATTTTTTCAAAAAAATATTTTCTTCCGGTTAAGTTTTTGAGGGCTGATTTCTTCTCCTGTGACAAAAAGCCTTCTGTTTCGAGTGCCAAACCTTTCAGGAGAGCATTTTCAAGCTTTTGGCACGATTTTTGAGTGAATTGCCAAAAGTCAGATTTTTGCTGAAATTGTGACCCCGGGGCTTAGGGATTTTTCCCCAAAAATATTTTCTGCCGGTTAAGTTTTTGAGGGCTGATTTCTTGTCCTGTGATAAAAAGCCTTCTGTTTCGAGTGCCAAACCTTTCAGGAGAGCATTTTCAAGCTTTTGGCACCATTTTTGAGTGAATTGCCAAAAGTCAGATTTTTGCTGAAATTGTGACCCCGGGGCTTAGGGATTTTTTCAAAAAAATATTTTCTTCCGGTTAAGTTTTTGAGGGCTGATTTCTTGTCCTGTGACAAAAAGCCTTCTGTTTCGAGTGCCAAACCTTTCAGGAGAGCATTTCAAGCTTTTGGCACCATTTTTGAGTGAATTGCCAAAAGTCAGATTTTTGCTGAAATTGTGACCCCGGGGCTTAGGGATTTTTTCAAAAAAATATTTTCTGCCGGTTAAGTTTTTGAGGGCTGATTTCTTGTCCTGTGATAAAAATCCTTCTCTTTTGAGTGCCAAACCTTTCAGGGGAGCATTTTCAAGCTTTTGGCACCATTTTTGAGTGAATTTCCAAAAGTCAGATTTTTGCTGAAATTGTGACCCCGGGGCTTAGGGATTTTTTCAAAAAAATATTTTCTGCCGGTTAAGTTTTTGAGGGCTGATTTCTTGTCCTCTGATAAAAAGCCTTCTGTTTCGAGTGCCAAACCTTTCAGGAGAGCATTTTCAAGCTTTTGGCACCATTTTTGAGTGAATTGCCAAAAGTCAGATTTTTGCTGAAATTGTGACCCGGGGCTTAGGGATTTTTTCAAAAAATATTTTCTTCCGGTTAAGTTTTTGAGGGCTGATTTCTTGTCCTGTGACAAAAAGCCTTCTGTTTCGAGTGCCAAACCTTTCAGGAGAGCATTTTCAAGCTTTTGGCACCATTTTTGAGTGAATCGCCAAAAGTCAGATTTTTGCTGAAATTGTGACCCCGGGGCTTAGGGATTTTTTCAAAAAAATATTTTCTGCCGGTTAAGTTTTTGAGGGCTGATTTCTTGTCCTGTGATAAAAATCCTTCTCTTTTGAGTGCCAAACCTTTCAGGGGAGCATTTTCAAGCTTTTGGCACCATTTTTGAGTGAATTTCCAAAAGTCAGATTTTTGCTGAAATTGTGACCCCGGGGCTTAGGGATTTTTTCAAAAAAATATTTTCTGCCGGTTAAGTTTTTGAGGGCTGATTTCTTGTC
>NW_027670018.1:0-34066 GCF_964188305.1 Podarcis bocagei | reverse complement strand
ACTGTTGCAAGTGATCCCCTGAAATATTTTTCTGTGGAAACAGATCGGTTTTTATCATCGGAAACAGAATTAGCCCTCGACGTCTGAACAACTTTTTTTGAAAAAATCCCTAAGCCGCGCGGTCACAATTTCTGCTAAAAATCTGACGTTCTGCAATTCACTCAAAAATGTTGGCAAACTGTTGCAAGTGATCCCCTGAAATGTTTTTCTGTGGAAACAGATGCGTTTTTATCATTGGAAACAGAATTAGCCCTCGACGTCTGAACAACTTTTTTTGAAAAAATCCCTAAGCCGCGCGGTCACAATTTCTGCTAAAAATCTGATGTTCTGCAATTCACTCAAAAATGTTGGCAAACTGTTGCAAATGATCCCCTGAAATGTTTTTCGGTGGAAACAGATGGGTTTTTATCATCGGAAACACAATTAGCCCTCGACATCTGAACAACTTTTTTGGAAAAAATCCCTAAGCCGCGCGGTCACAATTTCTGCTAAAAATCTGACGTTCTGCAATTCATTCAAAAATGGTCCCAAACTGTTGCAAACGATCCCCTGAAAGGTTTTTCTGTGGAAACAGATGGGTTTTTATCATCGGAAACAGAATTAGCCCTCGAGGTCTGAACAACTTTTTTTGAAAAAATCCCTAAGCCGCGCGGTCACAATTTCTGCTAAAAATCTGACGTTCTGCAGTTCACTCAAAAATGATCCCAAACTGTTGCAAATGATCCCCTGAAAGGTTTTTCTGTGGAAACAGATGGGTTTTTATCATCGGAAACAGAATTAGCCCTCGACGTCTGAACAACTTTTTTTGAAAAAATCCCTAAGCCGCGCGGTCACAATTTCTGCTAAAAATCTGACGTTCTGCAGTTCACTCAAAAATGATCCCAAACTGTTGCAAATGATCCCCTGAAAGGTTTTTCTGTGGAAACAGATGGGTTTTTATCATCGGAAACAGAATTAGCCCTCGAGGTCTGGACAACTTTTTTTGAAAAAATCCCTAAGCCGCGCGGTCACAATTTCTGCTTAAAATCTGACGTTCTGCAATTCACTCAAAAATGTTGGCAAACTGTTGCAAGTGATCCCCTGAAATGTTTTTCGGTGGAAACAGATGGGTTTTTATCATCGGAAACAGAATTAGCCCTCGACGTCTGAACAACTTTTTTTGAAAAAATCCCAAAGCCGCGCGGTCACAATTTCTTCTAAAAATCTGACGTTCTGCAGTTCACTCAAAAATGTTGGCAAACTGTTGCAAGTGATCCCCTGAAATGTTTTTTGGTGGAAACAGATGGGTTTTTATCATCGGAAACAGAATGAGTCCTCGACGTCTGAACAACTTTTTTTGAAAAAATCCCTAAGCCGCGCGGTCACAATTTCTGCTAAAAATCTGACGTTCTGCAGTGCACTCAAAAATGATCCCAAACTGTTGCAAATGATCCCCTGAAAGGTTTTTCTGTGGAAACAGATGGGTTTTTATCATCGGAAACAGAATTAGCCCTCGAGGTCTGGACAACTTTTTTTGAAAAAATCCCTAAGCCGCGCGGTCACAATTTCTGCTTAAAATCTGACGTTCTGCAATTCACTCAATAATGTTGGCAAACTGTTGCAAGTGATCCCCTGAAATGTTTTTCGGTGGAAATAGATGGGTTTTTATCATCGGAAACAGAATTAGCCCTCAACGTCTGAACAACTTTTTTTGAAAAAATCCCTAAGCCGCGCGGTCACAATTTCTGCTAAAAATCTGACGTTCTGCAGTTCACTCAAAAATGGTCCCAAACTGTTGCAAATGATCCCCTGAAATGTTTTTCGGTGGAAACAGATGGGTTTTTATCATCGGAAACAGAATTAGCCCTCGAGGTCTGGACAACTTTTTTTGAAAAAATCCCTAAGCCGCGCGGTCACAATTTCTGCTTAAAATCTGACGTTCTGCAATTCACTCAAAAAGGTTGGCAAACTGTTGCAAGTGATCCCCTGAAATGTTTTTCGGTGGAAATAGATGGGTTTTTATCATCGGAAACAGAATTAGCCCTCGACGTCTGAACAACTTTTTTTGAAAAAATCCCTAAGCCGCGCGGTCACAATTTCTGCTAAAAATCTGACGTTCTGCAGTTCACTCAAAAATGGTCCCAAACTGTTGCAAATGATCCCCTGAAAGGTTTTCTTTGGAAACAGATGGGTTTTTATCATCGGAAACAGAATTATCCCTCGAGGTCTGGACAACTTTTTTTGAAAAAATCCCTAACCCGCGCGGTCACAATTTCTGCTAAAAATCTGACCTTCTGCAATTCACTCAATAATGTTGGCAAACTGTTGCAAGTGATCCCCTGAAATGTTTTTCGGTGGAAACTGATGGGTTTTTATCATCGGAAACAGAATTAGCCATCGACGTCTGAACAACTTTTTTTGAAAAAATCCCTAAGCCGCGCGGTCACAATTTCTGCTAAAAATCTGACGTTCTGCAGTTCACTCAAAAATGGTCCCAAACTGTTGCAAATGATCCCCTGAAAGGTTTTTCTGTGGAAACAGAAGGGTTTTTATAATCGGAAGCAGAATTAGCCCTCGAGGTCTGGACAACTTTTTTTGAAAAAATCCATAAGCCGCGCGGTCACAATTTCTGCTAAAAATCTGACGTTCTGCAATTCACTCAAAAATGTTGGCAAACTGTTGCAAGTGATCCCCTGAAATGTTTTTCTGTGGAAACAGATCGGTTTTTTTCATCGGAAACAGAATTAGCCCTCGACGTCTGAACAACTTTTTTTGAAAAAATCCCTAAGCCGCGCGGTCACAATTTCTGCTAAAAATCTGACGTTCTGCAATTCACTCAAAAATGTTGGCAAACTGTTGCAAGTGATCCCCTGAAATGTTTTTCGGTGGAAACAGATGCGTTTTTATCATTGGAAACAGAATTAGCCATCGACGTCTGAACAACTTTTTTTGAAAAAATCCCTAAGCCGCGCGGTCACAATTTCTGCTAAAAATCTGACGTTCTGCAGTTCACTCAAAAATGGTCCCAAACTGTTGCAAATGATCCCCTGAAATGTTTTTCGGTGGAAACAGATGGGTTTTTATCATCGGAAACAGAATTAGCCCTCGAGGTCTGGACAACTTTTTTTGAAAAAATCCCTAAGCCGCGCGGTCACAATTTCTGCTTAAAATCTGACGTTCTGCAATTCACTCAAAAAGGTTGGCAAACTGTTGCAAGTGATCCCCTGAAATGTTTTTCGGTGGAAATAGATGGGTTTTTATCATCGGAAACAGAATTAGCCCTCGACGTCTGAACAACTTTTTTTGAAAAAATCCCTAAGCCGCGCGGTCACAATTTCTGCTAAAAATCTGACGTTCTGCAGTTCACTCAAAAATGGTCCCAAACTGTTGCAAATGATCCCCTGAAAGGTTTTCTTTGGAAACAGATGGGTTTTTATCATCGGAAACAGAATTATCCCTCGAGGTCTGGACAACTTTTTTTGAAAAAATCCCTAACCCGCGCGGTCACAATTTCTGCTAAAAATCTGACCTTCTGCAATTCACTCAATAATGTTGGCAAACTGTTGCAAGTGATCCCCTGAAATGTTTTTCGGTGGAAACTGATGGGTTTTTATCATCGGAAACAGAATTAGCCCTCGACGTCTGAACAACTTTTTTTGAAAAAATCCCTAAGCCGCGCGGTCACAATTTCTGCTAAAAATCTGACGTTCTGCAGTTCACTCAAAAATGGTCCCAAACTGTTGCAAATGATCCCCTGAAAGGTTTTTCTGTGGAAACAGAAGGGTTTTTATAATCGGAAGCAGAATTAGCCCTCGAGGTCTGGACAACTTTTTTTGAAAAAATCCATAAGCCGCGCGGTCACAATTTCTGCTAAAAATCTGACGTTCTGCAATTCACTCAAAAATGTTGGCAAACTGTTGCAAGTGATCCCCTGAAATGTTTTTCTGTGGAAACAGATCGGTTTTTTTCATCGGAAACAGAATTAGCCCTCGACGTCTGAACAACTTTTTTTGAAAAAATCCCTAAGCCGCGCGGTCACAATTTCTGCTAAAAATCTGACGTTCTGCAATTCACTCAAAAATGTTGGCAAACTGTTGCAAGTGATCCCCTGAAATGTTTTTCGGTGGAAACAGATGCGTTTTTATCATTGGAAACAGAATTAGCCATCGACGTCTGAACAACTTTTTTTGAAAAAATCCCTAAGCCGCGCGGTCACAATTTCTGCTAAAAATCTGACGTTCTGCAGTTCACTCAAAAATGGTCCCAAACTGTTGCAAATGATCCCCTGAAATGTTTTTCGGTGGAAACAGATGGGTTTTTATCATCGGAAACAGAATTAGCCCTCGAGGTCTGGACAACTTTTTTTGAAAAAATCCCTAAGCCGCGCGGTCACAATTTCTGCTTAAAATCTGACGTTCTGCAATTCACTCAAAAAGGTTGGCAAACTGTTGCAAGTGATCCCCTGAAATGTTTTTCGGTGGAAATAGATGGGTTTTTATCATCGGAAACAGAATTAGCCCTCGACGTCTGAACAACTTTTTTTGAAAAAATCCCTAAGCCGCGCGGTCACAATTTCTGCTAAAAATCTGACGTTCTGCAGTTCACTCAAAAATGGTCCCAAACTGTTGCAAATGATCCCCTGAAAGGTTTTCTTTGGAAACAGATGGGTTTTTATCATCGGAAACAGAATTATCCCTCGAGGTCTGGACAACTTTTTTTGAAAAAATCCCTAACCCGCGCGGTCACAATTTCTGCTAAAAATCTGACCTTCTGCAATTCACTCAATAATGTTGGCAAACTGTTGCAAGTGATCCCCTGAAATGTTTTTCGGTGGAAACTGATGGGTTTTTATCATCGGAAACAGAATTAGCCCTCGACGTCTGAACAACTTTTTTTGAAAAAATCCCTAAGCCGCGCGGTCACAATTTCTGCTAAAAATCTGACGTTCTGCAGTTCACTCAAAAATGGTCCCAAACTGTTGCAAATGATCCCCTGAAAGGTTTTTCTGTGGAAACAGAAGGGTTTTTATAGTCGGAAGCAGAATTAGCCCTCGAGGTCTGGACAACTTTTTTTGAAAAAATCCATAAGCCGCGCGGTCACAATTTCTGCTAACAATCTGACGTTCTGCAATTCACTCAAAAATGTTGGCAAACTGTTGCAAGTGATCCCCTGAAATGTTTTTCTGTGGAAACAGATCGGTTTTTTTCATCGGAAACAGAATTAGCCCTCGACGTCTGAACAACTTTTTTTGAAAAAATCCCTAAGCCGCGCGGTCACAATTTCTGCTAAAAATCTGACGTTCTGCAATTCACTCAAAAATGTTGGCAAACTGTTGCAAGTGATCCCCTGAAATGTTTTTCGGTGGAAACAGATGCGTTTTTATCATTGGAAACAGAATTAGCCATCGACGTCTGAACAACTTTTTTTGAAAAAATCCCTAAGCCGCGCGGTCACAATTTCTGCTAAAAATCTGACGTTCTGCAGTTCACTCAAAAATGGTCCCAAACTGTTGCAAATGATCCCCTGAAAGGTTTTTCTGTGGAAACAGATGGGTTTTTATAATCGGAAACAGAATTAGCCCTCGAGGTCTGGACAACTTTTTTTGAAAAAATCCATAAGCCGCGCGGTCACAATTTCTGCTAAAAATCTGACGTTCTGCAATTCACTCAAAAATGTTGGCAAACTGTTGCAAGTGATCCCCTGAAATATTTTTCTGTGGAAACAGATCGGTTTTTATCATCGGAAACAGAATTAGCCCTCGACGTCTGAACAACTTTTTTTGAAAAAATCCCTAAGCCGCGCGGTCACAATTTCTGCTAAAAATCTGACGTTCTGCAGTTCACTCAAAAATGGTCCCAAACTGTTGCAAATGATCCCCTGAAAGGTTTTTCTGTGGAAACAGAAGGGTTTTTATAATCGGAAGCAGAATTAGCCCTCGAGGTCTGGACAACTTTTTTTGAAAAAATCCATAAGCCGCGCGGTCACAATTTCTGCTAAAAATCTGACGTTCTGCAATTCACTCAAAAATGTTGGCAAACTGTTGCAAGTGATCCCCTGAAATGTTTTTCTGTGGAAACAGATCGGTTTTTTTCATCGGAAACAGAATTAGCCCTCGACGTCTGAACAACTTTTTTTGAAAAAATCCCTAAGCCGCGCGGTCACAATTTCTGCTAAAAATCTGACGTTCTGCTATTCACCCAAAAATGTTGGCAAACTGTTGCAAGTGATCCCCTGAAATGTTTTTCGGTGGAAACAGATGCGTTTTTATCATTGGAAACAGAATTAGCCATCGACGTCTGAACAACTTTTTTTGAAAAAATCCCTAAGCCGCGCGGTCACAATTTCTGCTTAAAATCTGACGTTCTGCAGTTCACTCAAAAATGGTCCCAAACTGTTGCAAATGATCCCCTGAAAGGTTTTTCTGTGGAAACAGATGGGTTTTTATCATCGGAAACAGAATTAGCCCTCGAGGTCTGGACAACTTTTTTTGAAAAAATCCCTAAGCCGCGCGGTCACAATTTCTGCTTAAAATCTGACGTTCTGCAATTCACTCAAAAATGTTGGCAAACTGTTGCAAGTGATCCCCTGAAATGTTTTTCGGTGGAAATAGATGGGTTTTTATCATCGGAAACAGAATTAGCCCTCGACGTCTGAACAACTTTTTTTGAAAAAACCCCTAAGCCGCGCGGTCACAATTTCTGCTAAAAATCTGACGTTCTGCAGTTCACTCAAAAATGGTCCCAAACTGTTGCAAATGATCCCCTGAAAGGTTTTCTTTGGAAACAGATGGGTTTTTATCATCGGAAACAGAATTAGCCCTCGAGGTCTGGACAACTTTTTTTGAAAAAATCCCTAAGCCGCGCGGTCACAATTTCTGCTTAAAATCTGACGTTCTGCAATTCCCTCAAAAATGTTGGCAAAGTGTTGCAAGTGATCCCCTGAAATGTTTTTCGGTGGAAACAGATGGTTTTTTATCATCGGAAACAGAATTAGCCCTCGATGTCTGAACAACTTTTTTTGAAAAAATCCCTAAGCCGCGCGGTCACAATTTCTGCTAAAAATCTGATGTTCTGCAATTCACTCAAAAATGTTGGCAAACTGTTGCAAATGATCCCCTGAAATGTTTTTCGGTGGAAACAGATGGGTTTTTATCATCGGAAACAGAATTAGCCCTCGACGTCTGAACAACTTTTTTTGAAAAAATCCCTAAGCCGCGCGGTCACAATTTCTGCTAAAAATCTGACGTTCTGCAATTCATTCAAAAATGGTCCCAAACTGTTGCAAACGATCCCCTGAAAGGTTTTTCGGTGGAAACAGATGGTTTTTTATCATCGGAAACAGAATTAGCCCTCGACGTCTGAACAACTTTTTTTGAAAAAATCCCTAAGCCGCGCGGTCACAATTTCTGCTAAAAATCTGATGTTCTGCAATTCACTCAAAAATGTTGGCAAACTGTTGCAAATGATCCCCTGAAATGTTTTTCGGTGGAAACAGATGGGTTTTTATCATCGGAAACAGAATTAGCCCTCGACGTCTGAACAACTTTTTTTGAAAAAATCCCTAAGCCGCCCAGTCACAATTTCTGCTAAAAATCTGACGTTCTGCAATTCACTCAAAAATGTTGGCAAACTGTTGCAAGTGATCCCCTGAAATGTTTTTTGGTGGAAACAGATGGGTTTTTATCATCGGAAAAAGAATGAGTCCTCGACGTCTGAACAACTTTTTTTGAAAAAATCCCTAACCCGTGCGGTCACAATTTCTGCTAAAAATCTGACGTTCTGCAGTTCACTCAAAAATGGTCCCAAACTGTTGCAAATGATCCCCTGAAAGGTTTTTCTGTGGAAACAGAAGGGTTTTTATAATCGGAAACAGAATTAGCCCTCGAGGTCTGGACAACTTTTTTTGAAAAAATCCATAAGCCGCGCGTTCACAATTTCTGCTAAAAATCTGACGTTCTGCAATTCACTCAAAAATGTTGGCAAACTGTTGCAAGTGATCCCCTGAAATATTTTTCTGTGGAAACAGATCGGTTTTTATCATCGGAAACAGAATTAGCCCTCGACGTCTGAACAACTTTTTTTGAAAAAATCCCTAAGCCGCGCGGTCACAATTTCTGCTAAAAATCTGACGTTCTGCAATTCACTCAAAAATGTTGGCAAACTGTTGCAAGTGATCCCCTGAAATGTTTTTCTGTGGAAACAGATGCGTTTTTATCATTGGAAACAGAATTAGCCCTCGACGTCTGAACAACTTTTTTTGAAAAAATCCCTAAGCCGCGCGGTCACAATTTCTGCTAAAAATCTGATGTTCTGCAATTCACTCAAAAATGTTGGCAAACTGTTGCAAATGATCCCCTGAAATGTTTTTCGGTGGAAACAGATGGGTTTTTATCATCGGAAACACAATTAGCCCTCGACATCTGAACAACTTTTTTGGAAAAAATCCCTAAGCCGCGCGGTCACAATTTCTGCTAAAAATCTGACGTTCTGCAATTCATTCAAAAATGGTCCCAAACTGTTGCAAACGATCCCCTGAAAGGTTTTTCTGTGGAAACAGATGGGTTTTTATCATCGGAAACAGAATTAGCCCTCGAGGTCTGAACAACTTTTTTTGAAAAAATCCCTAAGCCGCGCGGTCACAATTTCTGCTAAAAATCTGACGTTCTGCAATTCATTCAAAAATGGTCCCAAACTGTTGCAAACGATCCCCTGAAAGGTTTTTCTGTGGAAACAGATGGGTTTTTATCATCGGAAACAGAATGAGTCCTCGACGTCTGAACAACTTTTTTTGAAAAAATCCCTAAGCCGCGCGGTCACAATTTCTGCTAAAAATCTGACGTTCTGCAGTTCACTCAAAAATGATCCCAAACTGTTGCAAATGATCCCCTGAAAGGTTTTTCTGTGGAAACAGATGGGTTTTTATCATCGGAAACAGAATTAGCCCTCGAGGTCTGGACAACTTTTTTTGAAAAAATCCCTAAGCCGCGCGGTCACAATTTCTGCTTAAAATCTGACGTTCTGCAATTCACTCAAAAATGTTGGCAAACTGTTGCAAGTGATCCCCTGAAATGTTTTTCGGTGGAAACAGATGGGTTTTTATCATCGGAAACAGAATTAGCCCTCGACGTCTGAACAACTTTTTTTGAAAAAATCCCAAAGCCGCGCGGTCACAATTTCTTCTAAAAATCTGACGTTCTGCAGTTCACTCAAAAATGTTGGCAAACTGTTGCAAGTGATCCCCTGAAATGTTTTTTGGTGGAAACAGATGGGTTTTTATCATCGGAAACAGAATGAGTCCTCGACGTCTGAACAACTTTTTTTGAAAAAATCCCTAAGCCACGCGGTCACAATTTCTGCTAAAAATCTGACGTTCTGCAGTGCACTCAAAAATGATCCCAAACTGTTGCAAATGATCCCCTGAAAGGTTTTTCTGTGGAAACAGATGGGTTTTTATCATCGGAAACAGAATTAGCCCTCGAGGTCTGGACAACTTTTTTTGAAAAAATCCCTAAGCCGCGCGGTCACAATTTCTGCTTAAAATCTGACGTTCTGCAATTCACTCAATAATGTTGGCAAACTGTTGCAAGTGATCCCCTGAAATGTTTTTCGGTGGAAATAGATGGGTTTTTATCATCGGAAACAGAATTAGCCCTCAACGTCTGAACAACTTTTTTTGAAAAAATCCCTAAGCCGCGCGGTCACAATTTCTGCTAAAAATCTGACGTTCTGCAGTTCACTCAAAAATGGTCCCAAACTGTTGCAAATGATCCCCTGAAATGTTTTTCGGTGGAAACAGATGGGTTTTTATCATCGGAAACAGAATTAGCCCTCGAGGTCTGGACAACTTTTTTTGAAAAAATCCCTAAGCCGCGCGGTCACAATTTCTGCTTAAAATCTGACGTTCTGCAATTCACTCAAAAAGGTTGGCAAACTGTTGCAAGTGATCCCCTGAAATGTTTTTCGGTGGAAATAGATGGGTTTTTATCATCGGAAACAGAATTAGCCCTCGACGTCTGAACAACTTTTTTTGAAAAAATCCCTAAGCCGCGCGGTCACAATTTCTGCTAAAAATCTGACGTTCTGCAGTTCACTCAAAAATGGTCCCAAACTGTTGCAAATGATCCCCTGAAAGGTTTTCTTTGGAAACAGATGGGTTTTTATCATCGGAAACAGAATTATCCCTCGAGGTCTGGACAACTTTTTTTGAAAAAATCCCTAACCCGCGCGGTCACAATTTCTGCTAAAAATCTGACCTTCTGCAATTCACTCAATAATGTTGGCAAACTGTTGCAAGTGATCCCCTGAAATGTTTTTCGGTGGAAACTGATGGGTTTTTATCATCGGAAACAGAATTAGCCATCGACGTCTGAACAACTTTTTTTGAAAAAATCCCTAAGCCGCGCGGTCACAATTTCTGCTAAAAATCTGACGTTCTGCAGTTCACTCAAAAATGGTCCCAAACTGTTGCAAATGACCCCCTGAAAGGTTTTTCTGTGGAAACAGAAGGGTTTTTATAATCGGAAGCAGAATTAGCCCTCGAGGTCTGGACAACTTTTTTTGAAAAAATCCATAAGCCGCGCGGTCACAATTTCTGCTAAAAATCTGACGTTCTGCAATTCACTCAAAAATGTTGGCAAACTGTTGCAAGTGATCCACGAAATGTTTTTCTGTGGAAACAGATCGGTTTTTATCATCGGAAACAGAATGAGCCCTCGACGTCTGAACAACTTTTTTTGAAAAAATCCCTAAGCCGCGCGGTCACAATTTCTGCTAAAAATCTGACGTTCTGCAATTCACTCAAAAATGTTGGCAAACTGTTGCAAGTGATCCCCTGAAATGTTTTTCGGTGGAAACAGATGGGTTTTTATCATCGGAAACACAATTAGCCCTCGACGTCTGAACAACTTTTTTGGAAAAAATCCCTAAGCCGCGCGGTCACAATTTCTGCTAAAAATCTGACGTTCTGCAATTCATTCAAAAATGGTCCCAAACTGTTGCAAACGATCCCCTGAAAGGTTTTTCTGTGGAAACAGATGGGTTTTTATCATCGGAAACAGAATTAGCCCTCGACGTCTGAACAACTTTTTTTGAAAAAATCCCTAAGCCGCGCGGTCACAATTTCTGCTAAAAATCTGACGTTCTGCAATTCACTCAAAAATGTTGGCAAACTGTTGCAAGTGATCCCCTGAAATGTTTTTTAGTGGAAACAGATGGGTTTTTATCATCGGAAACAGAATGAGTCCTCGACGTCTGAACAACTTTTTTTGAAAAAATCCCTAAGCCGCGCGGTCACAATTTCTGCTAAAAATCTGACGTTCTGCAGTTCACTCAAAAATGATCCCAAACTGTTGCAAATGATCCCCTGAAAGGTTTTTCTGTGGAAACAGATGGGTTTTTATCATCGGAAACAGAATTAGCCCTCGAGGTCTGGACAACTTTTTTTGAAAAAATCCCTAAGCCGCGCGGTCACAATTTCTGCTTAAAATCTGACGTTCTGCAATTCACTCAAAAATGTTGGCAAACTGTTGCAAGTGATCCCCTGAAATGTTTTTCGGTGGAAATAGATGGGTTTTTATCATCGGAAACAGAATTAGCCCTCGACGTCTGAACAACTTTTTTTGAAAAAATCCCAAAGCCGCGCGGTCACAATTTCTTCTAAAAATCTGACGTTCTGCAGTTCACTCAAAAATGTTGGCAAACTGTTGTAAGTGATCCCCTGAAATGTTTTTTGGTGGAAACAGATGGGTTTTTATCATCGGAAACAGAATGAGTCCTCGACGTCTGAACAACTTTTTTTGAAAAAATCCCTAAGCCGCGCGGTCACAATTTCTGCTAAAAATCTGACGTTCTGCAGTGCACTCAAAAATGATCCCAAACTGTTGCAAATGATCCCCTGAAAGGTTTTTCTGTGGAAACAGATGGGTTTTTATCATCGGAAACAGAATTAGCCCTCGAGGTCTGGACAACTTTTTTTGAAAAAATCCCTAAGCCGCGCGGTCACAATTTCTGCTTAAAATCTGACGTTCTGCAATTCACTCAAAAATGTTGGCAAACTGTTGCAAGTGATCCCCTGAAATGTTTTTCGGTGGAAATAGATGGGTTTTTATCATCGGAAACAGAATTAGCCCTCGACGTCTGAACAACTTTTTTTGAAAAAATCCCTAAGCCGCGCGGTCACAATTTCTGCTAAAAATCTGACGTTCTGCAGTTCACTCAAAAATGGTCCCAAACTGTTGCAAATGATCCCCTGAAATGTTTTTCTGTGGAAACAGATGGGTTTTTATCATCGGAAACAGAATTAGCCCTCGACGTCTGAACAACTTTTTTTGAAAAAATCCCTAAGCCGTGCGGTCACAATTTCTGCTAAAAATCTGACGTTCTGCAATTCACTCAAAAATGTTGGCAAACTGTTGCAAGTGATCCCCTGAAATGTTTTTCGGTGGAAACAGATGGGTTTTTATCATCGGAAACAGAATTAGCCCTCGAGGTCTGGACAACTTTTTTTGAAAAAATCCCTAAGCCGCGCGGTCACAATTTCTGCTTAAAATCTGACGTTCTGCAATTCACTCAAAAAGGTTGGCAAACTGTTGCAAGTGATCCCCTGAAATGTTTTTCGGTGGAAATAGATGGGTTTTTATCATCGGAAACAGAATTAGCCCTCGACGTCTGAACAACTTTTTTTGAAAAAATCCCTAAGCCGCGCGGTCACAATTTCTGCTAAAAATCTGACGTTCTGCAGTTCACTCAAAAATGGTCCCAAACTGTTGCAAATGATCCCCTGAAAGGTTTTCTTTGGAAACAGATGGGTTTTTATCATCGGAAACAGAATTATCCCTCGAGGTCTGGACAACTTTTTTTGAAAAAATCCCTAACCCGCGCGGTCACAATTTCTGCTAAAAATCTGACCTTCTGCAATTCACTCAATAATGTTGGCAAACTGTTGCAAGTGATCCCCTGAAATGTTTTTCGGTGGAAACTGATGGGTTTTTATCATCGGAAACAGAATTAGCCATCGACGTCTGAACAACTTTTTTTGAAAAAATCCCTAAGCCGCGCGGTCACAATTTCTGCTAAAAATCTGAGGTTCTGCAGTTCACTCAAAAATGGTCCCAAACTGTTGCAAATGATCCCCTGAAAGGTTTTTCTGTGGAAACAGAAGGGTTTTTATAATCGGAAGCAGAATTAGCCCTCGAGGTCTGGACAACTTTTTTTGAAAAAATCCATAAGCCGCGCGGTCACAATTTCTGCTAAAAATCTGACGTTCTGCAATTCACTCAAAAATGTTGGCAAACTGTTGCAAGTGATCCCCTGAAATGTTTTTCGGTGGAAACAGATGGGTTTTTATCATCGGAAACAGAATTAGCCCTCGAGGTCTGGACAACTTTTTTTGAAAAAATCCCTAAGCCGCGCGGTCACAATTTCTGCTTAAAATCTGACGTTCTGCAATTCACTCAAAAATGTTGGCAAACTGTTGCAAGTGATCCCCTGAAATGTTTTTCGGTGGAAATAGATGGGTTTTTATCATCGGAAACAGAATTAGCCCTCGACGTCTGAACAACTTTTTTTGAAAAAATCCCTAAGCCGCGCGGTCACAATTTCTGCTAAAAATCTGACGTTCTGCAGTTCACTCAAAAATGGTCCCAAACTGTTGCAAATGATCCCCTGAAAGGTTTTCTTTGGAAACAGATGGGTTTTTATCATCGGAAACAGAATTATCCCTCGAGGTCTGGACAACTTTTTTTGAAAAAATCCCTAACCCGCGCGGTCACAATTTCTGCTAAAAATCTGACCTTCTGCAATTCACTCAATAATGTTGGCAAACTGTTGCAAGTGATCCCCTGAAATGTTTTTCGGTGGAAACTGATGGGTTTTTATCATCGGAAACAGAATTAGCCATCGACGTCTGAACACCTTTTTTTGAAAAAATCCCTAAGCCGCGCGGTCACAATTTCTGCTAAAAATCTGACGTTCTGCAGTTCACTCAAAAATGATCCCAAACTGTTGCAAATGATCCCCTGAAAGGTTTTTCTGTGGAAACAGATGGGTTTTTATCATCGGAAACAGAATTAGCCCTCGAGGTCTGGACAACTTTTTTTGAAAAAATCCCTAAGCCGCGCGGTCACAATTTCTGCTTAAAATCTGACGTTCTGCAATTCACTCAAAAATGTTGGCAAACTGTTGCAAGTGATCCCCTGAAATGTTTTTCGGTGGAAACAGATGGGTTTTTATCATCGGAAACAGAATTAGCCCTCGACGTCTGAACAACTTTTTTTGAAAAAATCCCAAAGCCGCGCGGTCACAATTTCTTCTAAAAATCTGACGTTCTGCAGTTCACTCAAAAATGTTGGCAAACTGTTGCAAGTGATCCCCTAAAATGTTTTTTGGTGGAAACAGATGGGTTTTTATCATCGGAAACAGAATGAGTCCTCGACGTCTGAACAACTTTTTTTGAAAAAATCCCTAAGCCGCGCGGTCACAATTTCTGCTAAAAATCTGACGTTCTGCAGTGCACTCAAAAATGATCCCAAACTGTTGCAAATGATCCCCTGAAAGGTTTTTCTGTGGAAACAGATGGGTTTTTATCATCGGAAACAGAATTAGCCCTCGAGGTCTGGACAACTTTTTTTGAAAAAATCCCTAAGCCGCGCGGTCACAATTTCTGCTTAAAATCTGACGTTCTGCAATTCACTCAAAAATGTTGGCAAACTGTTGCAAGTGATCCCCTGAAATGTTTTTCGGTGGAAATAGATGGGTTTTTATCATCGGAAACAGAATTAGCCCTCGACGTCTGAACAACTTTTTTTGAAAAAATCCCTAAGCCGCGCGGTCACAATTTCTGCTAAAAATCTGACGTTCTGCAGTTCACTCAAAAATGGTCCCAAACTGTTGCAAATGATCCCCTGAAATGTTTTTCGGTGGAAACAGATGGGTTTTTATCATCGGAAACAGAATTAGCCCTCGAGGTCTGGACAACTTTTTTTGAAAAAATCCCTAAGCCGCGCGGTCACAATTTCTGCTTAAAATCTGACGTTCTGCAATTCACTCAAAAAGGTTGGCAAACTGTTGCAAGTGATCCCCTGAAATGTTTTTCGGTGGAAATAGATGGGTTTTTATCATCGGAAACAGAATTAGCCCTCGACGTCTGAACAACTTTTTTTGAAAAAATCCCTAAGCCGCGCGGTCACAATTTCTGCTAAAAATCTGACGTTCTGCAGTTCACTCAAAAATGGTCCCAAACTGTTGCAAATGATCCCCTGAAAGGTTTTCTTTGGAAACAGATGGGTTTTTATCATCGGAAACAGAATTATCCCTCGAGGTCTGGACAACTTTTTTTGAAAAAATCCCTAACCCGCGCGGTCACAATTTCTGCTAAAAATCTGACCTTCTGCAATTCACTCAATAATGTTGGCAAACTGTTGCAAGTGATCCCCTGAAATGTTTTTCGGTGGAAACTGATGGGTTTTTATCATCGGAAACAGAATTAGCCATCGACGTCTGAACAACTTTTTTTGAAAAAATCCCTAAGCCGCGCGGTCACAATTTCTGCTAAAAATCTGACGTTCTGCAGTTCACTCAAAAATGGTCCCAAACTGTTGCAAATGACCCCCTGAAAGGTTTTTCTGTGGAAACAGAAGGGTTTTTATAATCGGAAGCAGAATTAGCCCTCGAGGTCTGGACAACTTTTTTTGAAAAAATCCATAAGCCGCGCGGTCACAATTTCTGCTAAAAATCTGACGTTCTGCAATTCACTCAAAAATGTTGGCAAACTGTTGCAAGTGATCCACGAAATGTTTTTCTGTGGAAACAGATCGGTTTTTATCATCGGAAACAGAATGAGCCCTCGACGTCTGAACAACTTTTTTTGAAAAAATCCCTAAGCCGCGCGGTCACAATTTCTGCTAAAAATCTGACGTTCTGCAATTCACTCAAAAATGTTGGCAAACTGTTGCAAGTGATCCCCTGAAATGTTTTTCGGTGGAAACAGATGGGTTTTTATCATCGGAAACACAATTAGCCCTCGACGTCTGAACAACTTTTTTGGAAAAAATCCCTAAGCCGCGCGGTCACAATTTCTGCTAAAAATCTGACGTTCTGCAATTCATTCAAAAATGGTCCCAAACTGTTGCAAACGATCCCCTGAAAGGTTTTTCTGTGGAAACAGATGGGTTTTTATCATCGGAAACAGAATTAGCCCTCGACGTCTGAACAACTTTTTTTGAAAAAATCCCTAAGCCGCGCGGTCACAATTTCTGCTAAAAATCTGACGTTCTGCAATTCACTCAAAAATGTTGGCAAACTGTTGCAAGTGATCCCCTGAAATGTTTTTTGGTGGAAACAGATGGGTTTTTATCATCGGAAACAGAATGAGTCCTCGACGTCTGAACAACTTTTTTTGAAAAAATCCCTAAGCCGCGCGGTCACAATTTCTGCTAAAAATCTGACGTTCTGCAGTTCACTCAAAAATGATCCCAAACTGTTGCAAATGATCCCCTGAAAGGTTTTTCTGTGGAAACAGATGGGTTTTTATCATCGGAAACAGAATTAGCCCTCGAGGTCTGGACAACTTTTTTTGAAAAAATCCCTAAGCCGCGCGGTCACAATTTCTGCTTAAAATCTGACGTTCTGCAATTCACTCAAAAATGTTGGCAAACTGTTGCAAGTGATCCCCTGAAATGTTTTTCGGTGGAAATAGATGGGTTTTTATCATCGGAAACAGAATTAGCCCTCGACGTCTGAACAACTTTTTTTGAAAAAATCCCAAAGCCGCGCGGTCACAATTTCTTCTAAAAATCTGACGTTCTGCAGTTCACTCAAAAATGTTGGCAAACTGTTGTAAGTGATCCCCTGAAATGTTTTTTGGTGGAAACAGATGGGTTTTTATCATCGGAAACAGAATGAGTCCTCGACGTCTGAACAACTTTTTTTGAAAAAATCCCTAAGCCGCGTGGTCACAATTTCTGCTAAAAATCTGACGTTCTGCAGTGCACTCAAAAATGATCCCAAACTGTTGCAAATGATCCCCTGAAAGGTTTTTCTGTGGAAACAGATGGGTTTTTATCATCGGAAACAGAATTAGCCCTCGAGGTCTGGACAACTTTTTTTGAAAAAATCCCATAGCCGCGCGGTCACAATTTCTGCTAAAAATCTGACGTTCTGCAATTCACTCAAAAATGTTGGCAAACTGTTGCAAGTGATCCCCTGAAATGTTTTTCGGTGGAAATAGATGGGTTTTTATCATCGGAAACAGAATTAGCCCTCGACGTCTGAACAACTTTTTTTGAAAAAATCCCTAAGCCGCGCGGTCACAATTTCTGCTAAAAATCTGACGTTCTGCAGTTCACTCAAAAATGGTCCCAAACTGTTGCAAATGATCCCCTGAAATGTTTTTCTGTGGAAACAGATGGGTTTTTATCATCGGAAACAGAATTAGCCCTCGACGTCTGAACAACTTTTTTTGAAAAAATCCCTAAGCCGTGCGGTCACAATTTCTGCTAAAAATCTGACGTTCTGCAATTCACTCAAAAATGTTGGCAAACTGTTGCAAGTGATCCCCTGAAATGTTTTTCGGTGGAAACAGATGGGTTTTTATCATCGGAAACAGAATTAGCCCTCGAGGTCTGGACAACTTTTTTTGAAAAAATCCCTAAGCCGCGCGGTCACAATTTCTGCTTAAAATCTGACGTTCTGCAATTCACTCAAAAATGTTGGCAAACTGTTGCAAGTGATCCCCTGAAATGTTTTTCGGTGGAAATAGATGGGTTTTTATCATCGGAAACAGAATTAGCCCTCGACGTCTGAACAACTTTTTTTGAAAAAATCCCTAAGCCGCGCGGTCACAATTTCTGCTAAAAATCTGACGTTCTGCAGTTCACTCAAAAATGGTCCCAAACTGTTGCAAATGATCCCCTGAAAGGTTTTCTTTGGAAACAGATGGGTTTTTATCATCGGAAACAGAATTATCCCTCGAGGTCTGGACAACTTTTTTTGAAAAAATCCCTAACCCGCGCGGTCACAATTTCTGCTAAAAATCTGACCATCTGCAATTCACTCAATAATGTTGGCAAACTGTTGCAAGTGATCCCCTGAAATGTTTTTCGGTGGAAACTGATGGGTTTTTATCATCGGAAACAGAATTAGCCATCGACGTCTGAACAACTTTTTTTGAAAAAATCCCTAAGCCGCGCGGTCACAATTTCTGCTAAAAATCTGACGTTCTGCAGTTCACTCAAAAATGGTCCCAAACTGTTGCAAATGATCCCCTGAAAGGTTTTTCTGTGGAAACAGAAGGGTTTTTATAATCGGAAGCAGAATTAGCCCTCGAGGTCTGGACAACTTTTTTTGAAAAAATCCATAAGCCGCGCGGTCACAATTTCTGCTAAAAATCTGACGTTCTGCAATTCACTCAAAAATGTTGGCAAACTGTTGCAAGTGATCCCCTGAAATGTTTTTCGGTGGAAACAGATGGGTTTTTATCATCGGAAACAGAATTAGCCCTCGAGGTCTGGACAACTTTTTTTGAAAAAATCCCTAAGCCGCGCGGTCACAATTTCTGCTTAAAATCTGACGTTCTGCAATTCACTCAAAAATGTTGGCAAACTGTTGCAAGTGATCCCCTGAAATGTTTTTCGGTGGAAATAGATGGGTTTTTATCATCGGAAACAGAATTAGCCCTCGACGTCTGAACAACTTTTTTTGAAAAAATCCCTAAGCCGCGCGGTCACAATTTCTGCTAAAAATCTGACGTTCTGCAGTTCACTCAAAAATGGTCCCAAACTGTTGCAAATGATCCCCTGAAAGGTTTTCTTTGGAAACAGATGGGTTTTTATCATCGGAAACAGAATTATCCCTCGAGGTCTGGACAACTTTTTTTGAAAAAATCCCTAACCCGCGCGGTCACAATTTCTGCTAAAAATCTGACCTTCTGCAATTCACTCAATAATGTTGGCAAACTGTTGCAAGTGATCCCCTGAAATGTTTTTCGGTGGAAACTGATGGGTTTTTATCATCGGAAACAGAATTAGCCATCGACGTCTGAACAACTTTTTTTGAAAAAATCCCTAAGCCGCGCGGTCACAATTTCTGCTAAAAATCTGACGTTCTGCAGTTCACTCAAAAATGGTCCCAAACTGTTGCAAATGATCCCCTGAAAGGTTTTTCTGTGGAAACAGAAGGGTTTTTATAATCGGAAGCAGAATTAGCCCTCGAGGTCTGGACAACTTTTTTTGAAAAAATCCATAAGCCGCGCGGTCACAATTTCTGCTAAAAATCTGACGTTCTGCAATTCACTCAAAAATGTTGGCAAACTGTTGCAAGTGATCCACGAAATGTTTTTCTGTGGAAACAGATCGGTTTTTATCATCGGAAACAGAATGAGCCCTCGACGTCTGAACAACTTTTTTTGAAAAAATCCCTAAGCCGCGCGGTCACAATTTCTGCTAAAAATCTGACGTTCTGCAATTCACTCAAAAATGTTGGCAAACTGTTGCAAGTGATCCCCTAAAATGTTTTTCGGTGGAAACAGATGCGTTTTTATCATTGGAAACAGAATTAGCCCTCGACGTCTGAACAACTTTTTTTGAAAAAATCCCTAAGCCGCGCGGTCACAATTTCTGCTTAAAATCTGACGTTATGCAATTCCCTCAAAAATGGTGGCAAAGTGTTGCAAGTGATCCCCTGAAATGTTTTTCGGTGGAAACAGATGGTTTTTTATCATCGGAAACAGAATTAGCCCACGACGTCTGAACAACTTTTTTTGAAAAAATCCCTAAGCCGCGCGGTCACAATTTCTGCTAAAAATCTGATGTTCTGCAATTCACTCAAAAATGTTGGCAAACTGTTGCAAATGATCCCCTGAAATGTTTTTCGGTGGAAACAGATGGGTTTTTATCATCGGAAACAGAATTAGCCCTCGACGTCTGAACAACTTTTTTTGAAAAAATCCCTAAGCCGCGCGGTCACAATTTCTGCTTAAAATCTGACGTTCTGCAATTCATTCAAAAATGGTCCCAAACTGTTGCAAAAGATCCCCTGAAAGGTTTTTCGGTGGAAACAGATGGTTTTTTATCATCGGAAACAGAATTAGCCCTCGACGTCTGAACAACTTTTTTTGAAAAAATCCCTAAGCCGCGCGGTCACAATTTCTGCTTAAAATCTGACGTTATGCAATTCCCTCAAAAATGTTGGCAAAGTGTTGCAAGTGATCCCCTGAAATGTTTTTCGGTGGAAACAGATGGTTTTTTATCATCGGAAACAGAATTAGCCCTCGACGTCTGAAAAACTTTTTTTGAAAAAATCGCGAAGCCGCGCGGTCACAATTTCTGCTAAAAATCTGATGTTCTGCAATTCACTCAAAAATGTTGGCAAACTGTTTCAAATGATCCCCTGAAATGTTTTTCGGTGGAAACAGATGGTTTTTTATCATCGGAAACAGAATTAGCCCTCGACGTCTGAACAACTTTTTTTGAAAAAATCCCTAAGCCGCGCGGTCACAATTTTTGCTAAAAATCTGACGTTCTGCAATTCACTCAAAAATGTTGGCAAACTGTTGCAAGTGATCCCCTGAAATGTTTTTCGGTGGAAACAGATGCGTTTTTATCATCGGAAACAGAATTAGCCCTCGACGTCTGAACAACTTTTTTTGAAAAAATCCCTAAGCCGCGCGGTCACAATTTCTGCTAAAAATCTGACGTTCTGCAATTCATTCAAAAATGGTCCCAAACTGTTGCAAACGATCCCCTGAAATGTTTTTCGGTGGAAATAGATGGGTTTTTATCATCGGAAACAGAATTAGCCCTCGACGTCTGAACAACTTTCTTTGAAAAAACCCCTAAGCCGCGCGGTCACAATTTCTGCTAAAAATCTGACGTTCTGCAGTTCACTCAAATATGGTCCCAAACTGTTGCAAATGATCCCCTGAAAGGTTTTCTTTGGAAACAGATGGGTTTTTATCATCGGAAACAGAATTAGCCCTCGAGGTCTGGACAACTTTTTTTGAAAAAATCCCTAACCCGCGCGGTCACAATTTCTGCTTAAAATCTGACGTTCTGCAATTCCCTCAAAAATGTTGGCAAACTGTTGCAAATGATCCCCTGAAATGTTTTTCGGTGGAAACAGATGGGTTTTTATCATCGGAAACAGAATTAGCCCTCGACGTCTGAACAACTTTTTTTGAAAAAATCCCTAAGCCGCGCAGTCACAATTTCTGCTAAAAATCTGACGTTCTGCAATTCACTCAAAAATGTTGGCAAACTGTTGCAAGTGATCCCCTGAAATATTTTTCTGTGGAAACAGATCGGTTTTTATCATCGGAAACAGAATTAGCCCTCGACGTCTGAACAACTTTTTTTGAAAAAATCCCAAAGCCGCGCGGTCACAATTTCTTCTAAAAATCTGACGTTCTGCAGTTCACTCAAAAATGTTGGCAAACTGTTGCAAGTGATCCCCTGAAATGTTTTTTGGTGGAAACAGATGGGTTTTTATCATCAGAAACAGAATGAGTCCTCGACGTCTGAACAACTTTTTTTGAAAAAATCCCTAAGCCGCGCGGTCACAATTTCTGCTAAAAATCTGACGTTCTGCAGTTCACTCAAAAATGATCCCAAACTGTTGCAAATGATCCCCTGAAAGGTTTTTCTGTGGAAACAGATGGGTTTTTATCATCGGAAACAGAATTAGCCCTCGAGGTCTGGACAACTTTTTTTGAAAAAATCCCTAAGCCGCGCGGTCACAATTTCTGCTAAAAATCTGACGTTCTGCAATTCACTCAAAAATGGTGCCAAACTGTTGCAAGTGATCCCCTGAAATGTTTTTCTGTGGAAACAGATCGGTTTTTATCATCGGAAACAGAATTAGCCCTCGACGTCTGAACAACTTTTTTTGAAAAAATCCCTAAGCCGCGCGGTCACGATTTCTCCTAAAAATCTGACGTTCTGCAATTCACTCAAAAATGTTAGCAAACTGTTGCAAGTGATCCCCTGAAATGTTTTTCGGTGGAAACAGATGGGTTTTTATCACCGGAAACAGAATTAGCCCTCGACGTCTGAACAACTTTTTGTGAAAAAATCCCTAAGCCGCGCGGTCACAATTTCTGCTAAAAATCTGACGTTCTGAAATTCACTCAAAAATGTTGGCAAACTGTTGCAAGTGATCCCCTGAAATGTTTTTCGGTGGAAACAGATGCGTTTTTATCATTGGAAACAGAATTAGCCCTCGACGTCTGAACAACTTTTTTTGAAAAAATCCCTAAGCCGTGCGGTCACAATTTCTGCTAAAAATCTGACGTTCTGCAGTTCACTCAAAAATGGTCCCAAACTGTTGCAAGTGATCCCCTGAAATGTTTTTCGGTGGAAACAGATGGGTTTTTATCACCGGAAACAGAATTAGCCCTCGACGTCTGAACAACTTTTTTTGAAAAAATCCCTAAGCCGCGCGGTCACAATTTCTGCTAAAAATCTGATGTTCTGCAATTCACTCAAAAATGTTGGCAAACTGTTGCAAATGATCCCCTGAAATGTTTTTCGGTGGAAACAGATGGGTTATCATCATCGGAAACAGAATTAGCCCTCGACGTCTGAACAACTTTTTTTGAAAAAATCCCTAAGCCGCGCGGTCACAATTTCTGCTAAAAATCTGACGTTCTGCAATTCGTTCAAAAATGGTCCCAAACTGTTGCAAACGATCCCCTGAAATGTTTTTCGGTGGAAACAGATGGGTTTTTATCACCGGAAACAGAATTAGCCCACGACGTCTGAACAACTTTTTTTGAAAAAAATCCCTAAGCCGCGCGGTCACAATTTCTGCTAAAAATCTGACGTTCTGCAATTCACTCAAAAATGTTGGCAAACTGTTGCAAGTGATCCCCTGAAATGTTTTTCTGTGGAAACAGATCGGTTTTTATCATTGGAAACAGAATTAGCCCTCGACGTCTGAACAACTTTTTTTGAAAAAATCCCATAGCCGCGCGGTCACAATTTCTGCCTAAAATCTGACGTTCTGCAATTCACTCAAAAATGTTGGCAAACTGTTGCAAGTGATCCCCTGAAATGTTTTTCGGTGGAAACAGATGCGTTTTTATCATTGGAAACAGAATTAGCCCTCGAAGTCTGAACAACTTTTTTTTGAAAAAATCACATAGCCGCGCGGTCACAATTTCTGCTAAAAATCTGACGTTCTGCAATTCCCTCAAAAATGTTGGCAAAGTGTTGCAAGTGATCCCCTGAAATGTTTTTCGGTGGAAACAGATGGGTTTTTAACATCGGAAACAGAATTAGCCCTCGACGTCTGAACAACTTTTTTTGAAAAAATCCCTAACCCGCGCGGTCACAATTTTTGCTAAAAATCTGACGTTCTGCAATTCACTCAAAAATGTTGGCAAACTCTTGCAAGTGATCCCCTGAAATGTTTTTCGGTGGAAACAGATGCTTTTTTATCATCGGAAACAGAATTAGCCCTCGACGTCTGAACAACTTTTTTTGAAAAAATCCCTAAGCCGTGCGGTCACAATTTCTGCTAAAAATCTGACGTTCTGCAGTTCACTCAAAAATGGTCCCAAACTGTTGCAAATGATTCCCTGAAATGTTTTTCGTTGGAAACAGATGGGTTTTTATCACCGGAAACAGAATTAGCCCTCGACGTCTGAACAACTTTTTTTGAAAAAATCCCTAAGCCGCGCGGTCACAATTTCTGCTAAAAATCTGACGTTCTGCAGTTCACTCAAAAATGGTCCCAAACTGTTGCAAATGATCCCCTGAAAGGTTTTTCTGTGGAAACAGAAGGGTTTTTATAATCGGAAACAGAATTAGCCCTCGAGGTCTGAACAACTTTTTTTGAAAAAATCCCTAAGCCGCGCGGTCACAATTTCTGCTAAAAATCTGACGTTCTGCAATTCACTCAAAAATGTTGGCAAACTGTTGCAAGTGATCCCCTGAAATGTTTTTCTGTGGAAACAGATCGGTTTTTATCATCGGAAACAGAATTAGCCCTCGACGTCTGAACAACTTTTTTTGAAAAAATCCCTAAGCCGCGCGGTCACAATTTCTGCTAAAAATCTGACGTTCTGCAATTCACTCAAAAATGTTGGCAAACTGTTGCAAGTGATCCCCTGAAATGTTTTTCGGTGGAAACAGATGCGTTTTTATCATTGGAAACAGAATTAACCCTCGACGTCTGAACAACTTTTTTTGAAAAAATCCCATAGCCGCGCGGTCACAATTTCTGCTAAAAATCTGACGTTCTGCAATTCCCTCAAAAATGTTGGCAAAGTGTTGCAAGTGATCCCCTGAAATGTTTTTCGGTGGAAACAGATGGGTTTTTATCATCGGAAACAGAATTAGCCCTCGACGTCTGAACAACTTTTTTTTGAAAAAATCCCTAACCCGCGCGGTCACAATTTTTGCTAAAAATCTGACGTTCTGCAATTCACTCAAAAATGTTGGCAAACTGTTGCAAGTGATCCCCTGAAATGTTTTTCGGTGGAAACTGATGGGTTTTTATCATCGGAAACAGAATTAGCCCTCGACGTCTGAACAACTTTTTTTGACAAAATCCCTAAGCCGCGCGGTCACAATTTCTGCTAAAAATCTGACGTTCTGCAATTCACTCAAAAATGTTGGCAAACTGTTGCAAGTGATCCCCTGAAATGTTTTTCGGTGGAAACAGATGGGTTTTTATCATCGGAAACAGAATTAGCCCTCGAGGTCTGGACAACTTTTTTTGAAAAAATCCCTAAGCCGCGCGGTCACAATTTCTGCTAAAAATCTGACGTTCTGCAATTCACACAAAAATGTTGGCAAACTGTTGCAAGTGATCCCCTGAAATGTTTTTCGGTGGAAACAGATGGGTTTTTATCATCGGAAACAGAATTAGCCCTCGAGGTCTGGAAAACTTTTTTTGAAAAAATCCCTAAGCCGCGCGGTCACAATTTCTGCTAAAAATCTGATGTTCTGCAATTCACTCAAAAATGTTGGCAAACTGTTGCAAATGATCCCCTGAAATGTTTTTCGGTGGAACCAGATGGTTTTTTATCATCGGAAACAGAATTAGCCCTCGACGTCTGAACAACTTTTTTTGAAAAAATCCCTAAGCCGCGCGGTCACAATTTCTGCTAAAAATCTGACGTTCTGCAATTCATTCAAAAATGGTCCCAAACTGTTGCAAACGATCCCCTGAAAGGTTTTTCTGTGGAAACAGATGGGTTTTTATCATCGGAAACAGAATTAGCCCTCGAGGTCTGGACAACTTTTTTTGAAAAAATCCCTAAGCCGCGCGGTCATAATTTCTGCTAAAAATCTGACGTTCTGCAATTCACTCAAAAATGTTGGCAAACTGTTGCAAGTGATCCCCTGAAATGTTTTTCTGTGGAAACAGATCGGTTTTTATCATTGGAAACAGAATTAGCCCTCGACGTCTGAACAACTTTTTTTGAAAAAATCCCATAGCCGCGCGGTCACAATTTCTGCTAAAAATCTGACGTTCTGCAATTCACTCAAAAATGTTGGCAAACTGTTGCAAGTGATCCCCTGAAATGTTTTTCGGTGGAAACAGATGCGTTTTTATCATTGGAAACAGAATTAGCCCTCGAAGTCTGAACAACTTTTTTTGAAAAAATCACATAGCCGCGCGGTCACAATTTCTGCTAAAAATCTGACGTTCTGCAATTCCCTCAAAAATGTTGGCAAAGTGTTGCAAGTGATCCCCTGAAATGTTTTTCGGTGGAAACAGATGGGTTTTTAACATCGGAAACAGAATTAGCCCTCGACGTCTGAACAACTTTTTTTGAAAAAATCCCTAACCCGCGCGGTCACAATTTTTGCTAAAAATCTGACGTTCTGCAATTCACTCAAAAATGTTGGCAAACTCTTGCAAGTGATCCCCTGAAATGTTTTTCGGTGGAAACAGATGCTTTTTTATCATCGGAAACAGAATTAGCCCTCGACGTCTGAACAACTTTTTTTGAAAAAATCCCTAAGCCGTGCGGTCACAATTTCTGCTAAAAATCTGACGTTCTGCAGTTCACTCAAAAATGGTCCCAAACTGTTGCAAATGATTCCCTGAAATGTTTTTCGTTGGAAACAGATGGGTTTTTATCACCGGAAACAGAATTAGCCCTCGACGTCTGAACAACTTTTTTTGAAAAAATCCCTAAGCCGCGCGGTCACAATTTCTGCTAAAAATCTGACGTTCTGCAGTTCACTCAAAAATGGTCCCAAACTGTTGCAAATGATCCCCTGAAAGGTTTTTCTGTGGAAACAGAAGGGTTTTTATAATCGGAAACAGAATTAGCCCTCGAGGTCTGAACAACTTTTTTTGAAAAAATCCCTAAGCCGCGCGGTCACAATTTCTGCTAAAAATCTGACGTTCTGCAATTCACTCAAAAATGTTGCCAAACTGTTGCAAGTGATCCCCTGAAATGTTTTTCGGTGGAAACAGATGCGTTTTTATCATTGGAAACAGAATTAACCCTCGACGTCTGAACAACTTTTTTTGAAAAAATCCCATAGCCGCGCGGTCACAATTTCTGCTAAAAATCTGACGTTCTGCAATTCCCTCAAAAATGTTGGCAAAGTGTTGCAAGTGATCCCCTGAAATGTTTTTCGGTGGAAACAGATGGGTTTTTATGATCGGAAACAGAATTAGCCCTCTACGTCTGAACAACTTTTTTTGAAAAAATCCCTAACCCGCGCGGTCACAATTTTTGCTAAAAATCTGACGTTCTGCAATTCACTCAAAAATGTTGGCAAACTGTTGCAAGTGATCCCCTGAAATGTTTTTCGGTGGAAACTGATGGGTTTTTATCATCGGAAACAGAATTAGCCCTCGACGTCTGAACAACTTTTTTTGACAAAATCCCTAAGCCGCGCGGTCACAATTTCTGCTAAAAATCTGACGTTCTGCAATTCACTCAAAAATGTTGGCAAACTGTTGCAAGTGATCCCCTGAAATGTTTTTCGGTGGAAACAGATGGGTTTTTATCATCGGAAACAGAATTAGCCCTCGAGGTCTGGACAACTTTTTTTGAAAAAATCCCTAAGCCGCGCGGTCACAATTTCTGCTAAAAATCTGACGTTCTGCAGTTCACTCAAAAATGGTCCCAAACTGTTGCAAATGATCCCCTGAAAGGTTTTTCTGTGGAAACAGATGGGTTTTTATCATCGGAAACAGAATTAGCCCTCGAGGTCTGGACAACTTTTTTTGAAAAAATCCCTAAGCCGCGCGGTCACAATTTCTGCTAAAAATCTGACGTTCTGCAATTCACACAAAAATGTTGGCAAACTGTTGCAAGTGATCCCCTGAAATGTTTTTCGGTGGAAACAGATGGGTTTTTATCATCGGAAACAGAATTAGCCCTCGAGGTCTGGAAAACTTTTTTTGAAAAAATCCCTAAGCCGCGCGGTCACAATTTCTGCTAAAAATCTGATGTTCTGCAATTCACTCAAAAATGTTGGCAAACTGTTGCAAATGATCCCCTGAAATGTTTTTCGGTGGAAACAGATGGTTTTTTGTCATCGGAAACAGAATTAGCCCTCGACGTCTGAACAACTTTTTTTGAAAAAATCCCTAAGCCGCGCGGTCACAATTTCTGCTAAAAATCTGACGTTCTGCAATTCATTCAAAAATGGTCCCAAACTGTTGCAAACGATCCCCTGAAAGGTTTTTCTGTGGAAACAGATGGGTTTTTATCATCGGAAACAGAATTAGCCCTCGAGGTCTGGACAACTTTTTTTGAAAAAATCCCATAGCCGCGCGGTCACAATTTCTGCTAAAAATCTGACGTTCTGCAATTCACTCAAAAATGTTGGCAAACTGTTGCAAGTGATCCCCTGAAATGTTTTTCGGTGGAAACAGATGCGTTTTTATCATTGGAAACAGAATTAGCCCTCGAAGTCTGAACAACTTTTTTTGAAAAAATCACATAGCCGCGCGGTCACAATTTCTGCTAAAAATCTGACGTTCTGCAATTCCCTCAAAAATGTTGGCAAAGTGTTGCAAGTGATCCCCTGAAATGTTTTTCGGTGGAAACAGATGGGTTTTTAACATCGGAAACAGAATTAGCCCTCGACGTCTGAACAACTTTTTTTGAAAAAATCCCTAACCCGCGCGGTCACAATTTTTGCTAAAAATCTGACGTTCTGCAATTCACTCAAAAATGTTGGCAAACTCTTGCAAGTGATCCCCTGAAATGTTTTTCGGTGGAAACAGATGCTTTTTTATCATCGGAAACAGAATTAGCCCTCGACGTCTGAACAACTTTTTTTGAAAAAATCCCTAAGCCGTGCGGTCACAATTTCTGCTAAAAATCTGACGTTCTGCAGTTCACTCAAAAATGGTCCCAAACTGTTGCAAATGATTCCCTGAAATGTTTTTCGTTGGAAACAGATGGGTTTTTATCACCGGAAACAGAATTAGCCCTCGACGTCTGAACAACTTTTTTTGAAAAAATCCCTAAGCCGCGCGGTCACAATTTCTGCTAAAAATCTGACGTTCTGCAGTTCACTCAAAAATGGTCCCAAACTGTTGCAAATGATCCCCTGAAAGGTTTTTCTGTGGAAACAGAAGGGTTTTTATAATCGGAAACAGAATTAGCCCTCGAGGTCTGAACAACTTTTTTTGAAAAAATCCCTAAGCCGCGCGGTCACAATTTCTGCTAAAAATCTGACGTTCTGCAATTCACTCAAAAATGTTGGCAAACTGTTGCAAGTGATCCCCTGAAATGTTTTTCTGTGGAAACAGATCGGTTTTTATCATCGGAAACAAAATTAGCCCTCGACGTCTGAACAACTTTTTTTGAAAAAATCCCTAAGCCGCGCGGTCACAATTTCTGCTAAAAATCTGACGTTCTGCAATTCACTCAAAAATGTTGGCAAACTGTTGCAAGTGATCCCCTGAAATGTTTTTCGGTGGAAACAGATGCGTTTTTATCATTGGAAACAGAATTAACCCTCGACGTCTGAACAACTTTTTTTGAAAAAATCCCATAGCCGCGCGGTCACAATTTCTGCTAAAAATCTGACGTTCTGCAATTCCCTCAAAAATGTTGGCAAAGTGTTGCAAGTGATCCCCTGAAATGTTTTTCGGTGGAAACAGATGGGTTTTTATGATCGGAAACAGAATTAGCCCTCTACGTCTGAACAACTTTTTTTGAAAAAATCCCTAACCCGCGCGGTCACAATTTTTGCTAAAAATCTGACGTTCTGCAATTCACTCAAAAATGTTGGCAAACTGTTGCAAGTGATCCCCTGAAATGTTTTTCGGTGGAAACTGATGGGTTTTTATCATCGGAAACAGAATTAGCCCTCGACGTCTGAACAACTTTTTTTGACAAAATCCCTAAGCCGCGCGGTCACAATTTCTGCTAAAAATCTGACGTTCTGCAATTCACTCAAAAATGTTGGCAAACTGTTGCAAGTGATCCCCTGAAATGTTTTTCGGTGGAAACAGATGGGTTTTTATCATCGGAAACAGAATTAGCCCTCGAGGTCTGGACACCTTTTTTTGAAAAAATCCCTAAGCCGCGCGGTCACAATTTCTGCTAAAAATCTGACGTTCTGCAGTTCACTCAAAAATGGTCCCAAACTGTTGCAAATGATCCCCTGAAAGGTTTTCTGTGGAAACAGATGGGTTTTTATCATCGGAAACAGAATTAGCCCTCGAGGTCTGGACAACTTTTTTGAAAAAATCCCTAAGCCGCGCGGTCATAATTTCTGCTAAAAATCTGACGTTCTGCAATTCACACAAAAATGTTGGCAAACTGTTGCAAGTGATCCCCTGAAATGTTTTTCGGTGGAAACAGATGGGTTTTTATCATCGGAAACAGAATTAGCCCTCGAGGTCTGGAAAACTTTTTTGAAAAAATCCCTAAGCCGCGCGGTCACAATTTCTGCTAAAAATCTGATGTTCTGCAATTCACTCAAAAATGTTGGCAAACTGTTGCAAATGATCCCCTGAAATGTTTTTCGGTGGAAACAGATGGTTTTTTATCATCGGAAACAGAATTAGCCCTCGACGTCTGAACAACTTTTTTTGAAAAAATCCCTAAGCCGCGCGGTCACAATTTCTGCTAAAAATCTGACGTTCTGCAATTCATTCAAAAATGGTCCCAAACTGTTGCAAACGATCCCCTGAAAGGTTTTTCTGTGGAAACAGATGGGTTTTTATCATCGGAAACAGAATTAGCCCTCGAGGTCTGGACAACTTTTTTGAAAAAATCCCTAAGCCGCGCGGTCATAATTTCTGCTAAAAATCTGACGTTCTGCAATTCACTCAAAAATGTTGGCAAACTGTTGCAAGTGATCCCTGAAATGTTTTTCTGTGGAAACAGATCGGTTTTTATCATTGGAAACAGAATTAGCCCTCGACGTCTGAACAACTTTTTTTAAAAAAATCCCATAGCCGCGCGGTCACAATTTCTGCTAAAAATCTGACGTTCTGCAATTCACTCAAAAATGTTGGCAAACTGTTGCAAGTGATCCCCTGAAATGTTTTTCGGTGGAAACAGATGCGTTTTTATCATTGGAAACAGAATTAGCCCTCGAAGTCTGAACAACTTTTTTTGAAAAAATCACATAGCCGCGCGGTCACAATTTCTGCTAAAAATCTGACGTTCTGGCAATTCCCTCAAAAATGTTGGCAAAGTGTTGCAAGTGATCCCCTGAAATGTTTTTCGGTGGAAACCGATGGGTTTTTATGATCGGAAACAGAATTAGCCCTCTACGTCTGAACAACTTTTTTTGAAAAAATCCCTAAGCCGCGCGGTCACAATTTCTGCTAAAAATCTGACGTTCTGCAATTCACTCAAAAATGTTGGCAAACTGTTGCAAGTGATCCCCTGAAATGTTTTTCGGTGGAAACAGATGGGTTTTTATCATCGGAAACAGAATTAGCCCTCGAGGTCTGGACACCTTTTTTTGAAAAAATCCTAAGCCGCGCGGTCACAATTTCTGCTAAAAATCTGACGTTCTGCAGTTCACTCAAAAATGGTCCCAAACTGTTGCAAATGATCCCCTGAAAGGTTTTTCTGTGGAAACAGATGGGTTTTTATCATCGGAAACAGAATTAGCCCTCGAGGTCTGGACAACTTTTTTTGAAAAAATCCCTAAGCCGCGCGGTCATAATTTCTGCTAAAAATCTGACGTTCTGCAATTCACACAAAAATGTTGGCAAACTGTTGCAAGTGATCCCCTGAAATGTTTTTCGGTGGAAACAGATGGGTTTTTATCATCGGAAACAGAATTAGCCCTCGAGGTCTGGAAAACTTTTTTTGAAAAAATCCCTAAGCCGCGCGGTCACAATTTCTGCTAAAAATCTGATGTTCTGCAATTCACTCAAAAATGTTGGCAAACTGTTGCAAATGATCCCCTGAAATGTTTTTCGGTGGAAACAGATGGTTTTTTATCATCGGAAACAGAATTAGCCCTCGACGTCTGAACAACTTTTTTTGAAAAAATCCCTAAGCCGCGCGGTCACAATTTCTGCTAAAAATCTGACGTTCTGCAATTCATTCAAAAATGGTCCCAAACTGTTGCAAACGATCCCCTGAAAGGTTTTTCTGTGGAAACAGATGGGTTTTTATCATCGGAAACAGAATTAGCCCTCGAGGTCTGGACAACTTTTTTTGAAAAAATCCCTAAGCCGCGCGGTCATAATTTCTGCTAAAAATCTGACGTTCTGCAATTCACTCAAAAATGTTGGCAAACTGTTGCAAGTGATCCCCTGAAATGTTTTTCTGTGGAAACAGATCGGTTTTTATCATTGGAAACAGAATTAGCCCTCGACGTCTGAACAACTTTTTTTAAAAAAATCCCATAGCCGCGCGGTCACAATTTCTGCTAAAAATCTGACGTTCTGCAATTCACTCAAAAATGTTGGCAAACTGTTGCAAGTGATCCCCTGAAATGTTTTTCGGTGGAAACAGATGCGTTTTTATCATTGGAAACAGAATTAGCCCTCGAAGTCTGAACAACTTTTTTTGAAAAAATCACATAGCCGCGCGGTCACAATTTCTGCTAAAAATCTGACGTTCTGCAATTCCCTCAAAAATGTTGGCAAAGTGTTGCAAGTGATCCCCTGAAATGTTTTTCGGTGGAAACAGATGGGTTTTTATGATCGGAAACAGAATTAGCCCTCTACGTCTGAACAACTTTTTTTGAAAAAATCCCTAACCCGCGCGGTCACAATTTTTGCTAAAAATCTGACGTTCTGCAATTCACTCAAAAATGTTGGCAAACTGTTGCAAGTGATCCCCTGAAATGTTTTTCGGTGGAAACTGATGGGTTTTTATCATCGGAAACAGAATTAGCCCTCGACGTCTGAACAACTTTTTTTGACAAAATCCCTAAGCCGCGCGGTCACAATTTCTGCTAAAAATCTGACGTTCTGCAATTCACTCAAAAATGTTGGCAAACTGTTGCAAGTGATCCCCTGAAATGTTTTTCGGTGGAAACAGATGGGTTTTTATCATCGGAAACAGAATTAGCCCTCGAGGTCTGGACACCTTTTTTTGAAAAAATCCCTAAGCCGCGCGGTCACAATTTCTGCTAAAAATCTGACGTTCTGCAGTTCACTCAAAAATGGTCCCAAACTGTTGCAAATGATCCCCTGAAAGGTTTTTCTGTGGAAACAGATGGGTTTTTATCATCGGAAACAGAATTAGCCCTCGAGGTCTGGACAACTTTTTTTGAAAAAATCCCTAAGCCGCGCGGTCATAATTTCTGCTAAAAATCTGACGTTCTGCAATTCACACAAAAATGTTGGCAAACTGTTGCAAGTGATCCCCTGAAATGTTTTTCGGTGGAAACAGATGGGTTTTTATCATCGGAAACAGAATTAGCCCTCGAGGTCTGGAAAACTTTTTTTGAAAAAATCCCTAAGCCGCGCGGTCACAATTTCTGCTAAAAATCTGATGTTCTGCAATTCACTCAAAAATGTTGGCAAACTGTTGCAAATGATCCCCTGAAATGTTTTTCGGTGGAAACAGATGGTTTTTTATCATCGGAAACAGAATTAGCCCTCGACGTCTGAACAACTTTTTTTGAAAAAATCCCTAAGCCGCGCGGTCACAATTTCTGCTAAAAATCTGACGTTCTGCAATTCATTCAAAAATGGTCCCAAACTGTTGCAAACGATCCCCTGAAAGGTTTTTCTGTGGAAACAGATGGGTTTTTATCATCGGAAACAGAATTAGCCCTCGAGGTCTGGACAACTTTTTTTGAAAAAATCCCTAAGCCGCGCGGTCATAATTTCTGCTAAAAATCTGACGTTCTGCAATTCACTCAAAAATGTTGGCAAACTGTTGCAAGTGATCCCCTGAAATGTTTTTCTGTGGAAACAGATCGGTTTTTATCATTGGAAACAGAATTAGCCCTCGACGTCTGAACAACTTTTTTTGAAAAAATCCCATAGCCGCGCGGTCACAATTTCTGCTAAAAATCTGACGTTCTGCAATTCACTCAAAAATGTTGGCAAACTGTTGCAAGTGATCCCCTGAAATGTTTTTCGGTGGAAACAGATGCGTTTTTATCATTGGAAACAGAATTAGCCCTCGAAGTCTGAACAACTTTTTTTGAAAAAATCACATAGCCGCGCGGTCACAATTTCTGCTAAAAATCTGACGTTCTGCAATTCCCTCAAAAATGTTGGCAAAGTGTTGCAAGTGATCCCCTGAAATGTTTTTCGGTGGAAACAGATGGGTTTTTAACATCGGAAACAGAATTAGCCCTCGACGTCTGAACAACTTTTTTTGAAAAAATCCCTAACCCGCGCGGTCACAATTTTTGCTAAAAATCTGACGTTCTGCAATTCACTCAAAAATGTTGGCAAACTCTTGCAAGTGATCCCCTGAAATGTTTTTCGGTGGAAACAGATGGTTTTTTATCATCGGAAACAGAATTAGCCCTCGACGTCTGAACAACTTTTTTTGAAAAAATCCCTAAGCCGTGCGGTCACAATTTCTGCTAAAAATCTGACGTTCTGCAGTTCACTCAAAAATGGTCCCAAACTGTTGCAAATGATTCCCTGAAATGTTTTTCGTTGGAAACAGATGGATTTTTATCACCGGAAACAGAATTAGCCCTCGACGTCTGAACAACTTTTTT
>NW_027670019.1:27500-34186 GCF_964188305.1 Podarcis bocagei | reverse complement strand
GAGAACGGGGGGCCTCCCGGTCTACCCAGCGAAGGCCCAGTCTGCTTCTCGCGTCCACGGTCACCCCGTTCTCCCGGCCCTGGGCTCCCCTGCAGTCGGCCGGCTGGGTCTTGCCGGTCTACCTCCGAGGAAGGGAGCCTGCCTGCCTGCCTGCCTGCCTGCCTGCCTGCCTGCCTGCCTGCCTGGGGCTTCCAGCTCTACCTCGAGGACAGACGGCTTCCCGGTCTCCCCTGCTTGGGGCTGGGAAGCGCCGGGCCACCTGACGGCCGGACTGGTACCGCTGCTAACCGGTCTACTAGCCGGGCCGGGGGGGACTGGGGCTTGCCGGTCTACCTCCGAGAACGGGAGGCGGACGGAGGCGAGGCGAGAGCGGTTGGCGGAGGGTGCGAAGGCCGGAGAAGGGCAGGCTTCCGGGCGTCTGCGTGGGTCCGGCCCCTGCCCGGTCCAGGGGGCGCGGTTGCCGGTGGCCCCGGTCTACCGGCCGGCAAGCGGGGGTGGCTCGGCCGGTCTTCCCGGTGGAAGGAGCGGAAGCGCTGGCCGTTTTCCTAAGGGGGGGGGGGCGGCCGGGTCTAGCTCCACGCCGGAGGGGCCGGCACTGCGGCCCGTTTTTCCTGCGGTTGGGGCTTCGCGGTCCTCCCCGGTCTACCCGCTGGAGGCCTGCCGACCGCCCGGTCTACTCGCGAGGGCCTCGCCGTCCCCCTTCCGAGAACGGGGAGCCTCCCGGTCTACCCAGCGAAGGCCCAGTCTGCTTCTCGCGTCCACGGTCACCCCGTTCTCCCGGCCCTGGGCTCCCCTGCAGTCGGCCGGCTGGGTCTTGCCGGTCTACCTCCGAGGAAGGGAGAATTCCCGGTCAGCCCGACGGAGGCCCGGTGGGCTCCTCGCGTCCACGCTCACGCCTGCCTGCCTGCCTGCCTGGCTGGCTGCCTGGGGCTTCCAGCTCTACCTCGAGGACAGACGGCTTCCCGGTCTCCCCTGCTTGGGGCTGGGAAGCGCCGGGCCACCTGACGGCCGGACTGGTACCGCTGCTAACCGGTCTACTAGCCGGGCTGGGGGGACTGGGGCTTGCCGGTCTACCTCCGAGAACGGGAGGCGAGAGCGGTTGGCAGAGGGTGCGAAGGCCGGAGAAGGGCAGGCTTCCGGGCGTCTGTGTGGGTCCGGCCCCTGCCCGGTCCAGGAAAGTTTGCCGGTGGCCCCGGTCTACCGGCCGGCAAGCGGGGGCGGGTGGGCCGGTCTTCCCGGCGTAAGGAGGGGAAGCGCTGGCCGTTTTCCGGGGGGGCGGCCGGGTCTAGCTCCCCGCCGGAGGGGCCGGCAGCGTGGCCCGTTCTTCCTGCGGCCGCTGGCAGCTCTCCTCCGGTCCACTGCTGGCCAGGGAAGCTGGGACGTGGCGGTCCCCTTCAGAGGATGGAAGGCTTTCCCGGTCTACCGCTGGGAGGTCTGTCCGCTGCCGGTCCCCCCGTTCTCCGCCCGGGCGAGGCGGCGTGGGCTTCCCGGTCCTCCCCGGTCTACCCGCCGGAGGCCAGCCGACCGCCCAGTCTACTCGCGAAGGCACCGGGCATCCCGGCGGCGGGTGGGCCTGCGAATGGAGTCCCCCCAGTCTGCCGGCCGTGGAGGCTGGGCCTTGCCGGGCCCCTCCCGAGAACGGGGGGCCTCCCGGTCTACCGGCCGAAGGCCCAGTCTGCTTCTCGCGTGCACCGTCACCCCGGTCCGGCCCGGGGCTGGCAGCGGTGCCCGGTCTCCCGGCCCGGGGCTCTGCTGGCCGTGGAGGCTGGGTCCTGCCGGTCTACCTCCGAGGAAGGGAGGCTTCCCGGTCGACCCGCCGGAGGGGCTGGCGGCGTTGCCCGGTCTCCCGGCCTTTGGCTCCCCTCCGGTCTACCGTTCGGGAAGGCTGGGTCTTGCCGGTCTTCCTCAGAGATCGTGGGGACTTCCCGGTCTACCCATCGGAAAGCGGGGTTCCGCCGGTCTACCTGGCGTACGGCGCGGCACCGCTGGCCGGTCTACTCGGTGTCAGGCGCGGTGGGCTCCTCGCGTCCACGCACACCACGCCCTCCTTGCCTGCCTGCCTGCCTGCCTGCCTGCCGCCTGACCAGCGCTCTAAAACGAAGGAACAGGCTCTTGCCCGGTCTACCTGGAAGGCAGGAAGCGGACGGCCACCCTCCCAGCCTGCTTGCCTGCTTGCCTGCTTGCCTGGGGCTTCCAGCTCTACCTCGAGGACAGACGGCTTCCCGGTCTCCCCTGCTTGGGGCTGGGAAGCGCCGGGCCACCTGACGGCCGGACTGGTACCGCTGCTAACCGGTCTACTAGCCGGTCCTCCCGGCGGCGGGTGGGCCTGCGAACAGAGTCCCCCCAGTCTGCCGGCCGTGGAGGCTGGGCCTTGCCGGGCCCCTCCAGAGAATGGGGGCTCCCGGTCTACCGACCGAAGGCCCAGTCTGCTTCTCGCGTGCACCGTCACCCCGGTCCGGCCCCGGGCTGGCAAGGGTGCCCGGTCTCCCGGCCCTGGGCTCTGCTGGCCGTGGAGGCTGGGTCCTGCCGGTCTACCTCCGAGGTAGGGAGGCTTCCCGGTCGACCCGCCGGAGGGGCAGGCGACGTTACCCGGTCTCCCGGCCCTCAGCTCCCCTCCGGTCTACCGGCCGATAAGGCTGGGTCTTGCCGGTCTTCCTCCAGAGATCGAGGGGCTTCCCGGTCTACCTGGCGCGCGGCGCGGAACCGCTGGCCGGTCTACTGGGAGTCGGACCTGGTGAGCCCGGTCTCCCGGCCGTCGGCTCCCCTCCGGTCTACCGCCCGGGAAAGCTGGGTCTTGCCGGTCTTCCTCCAGAGATCGAAGGGCTTCCCGGTCTACCTGGCGCGCGGCGCGGAACGGCTGGCCGGTCTACTGGGAGTCGGACCTAGGTGAGCCCGGTCTCCCGGCCGTCGGCTCCCCTCCGGTCTACCGCCCGGGAAAGCTGGGTCTTTCCGGTCTTCCTCCAGAGATCGAGGGGCTTCCCGGTCTACCTGGCGCACGGCGCGGAACCGCTGGCCGGTCTACTGGGAGTCGGACCTAGGTGAGCCCGGTCCTCCGGCCGTCAGCTCCCCTCCGGTCTACCGGCACCCGAAGGCTGGAGTTTGCCGGTCTACCTCCGAGACCGTGGGGGCTTCCCGCTCTGCCCAATCTACTCGCCGGGCCCCCGGTCTACCCGCTGGAGAAGCTGCGGCTTGCCGGTCTTCCTCCAGAGATCGAGGGGCTTCCCGGTCTACCTGGCGCGCGGCGCGGAACCGCTGGCCGGGCTACTGGGAGTCGGACCTGGTGAGCCCGGTCTCCCGGCCATCGGCTCCCCTCCGGTCTACCGGCCGGGAAAGCTGGGTCTTGCCGGTCTTCCTCCAGAGATCTAGGGGCTTCCCGGTCTACCTGGCGCGCGGCGCGGAACCGCTGGCCGGTCTACTGGGAGTCGGACCTGGTGAGCCCGGTCTCCCGGCCGTCGGCTCCCCTCCGGTCTACCGCCCGGGAAAGCTGGGTCTTGCCGGTCTTCCTCCAGAGATCGAAGGGCTTCCCGGTCTACCTGGCGCGCGGCGCGGAACGGCTGGCCGGTCTACTGGGAGTCGGACCTAGGTGAGCCCGGTCTCCCGGCCGTCGGCTCCCCTCCGGTCTACCGCCCTGGAAAGCTGGGTCTTGCCGGTCTTCCTCCAGGGCTTCCCGGTCTACCTGGCGCGCGGCGCGGAACGGCTGGCCGGTCTACTGGGAGTCGGACCTGGTGAGCCCGGTCTCCCGGCCGTCGGCTCCCCTCCGGTCTACCGCCCGGGAAAGCTGGGTCTTTCCGGTCTTCCTCCAGAGATCGAGGGGCTTCCCGGTCTACCTGGCGCACGGCGCGGAACCGCTGGCCGGTCTACTGGGAGTCGCACCTAGGTGAGCCCGGTCCCCCGGCCGTCAGCTCCCCTCCGGTCTACCGGCACCCGAAGGCTGGAGTGTGCCGGTCTACCTCCGAGACCGTGGGGGCTTCCCGCTCTGCCCAATCTACTCGCCGGGCCCCCGGTCTACCCGCTGGAGAAGCTGCGGCTTGCCGGTCTACTAGGGAGGGCGTAGGCCTTCCCGGTCTACCGGCCCGCTCTCCCCCCCCCCCCATGGAGCCTCCAGGTCTACGTGGTCGCTGTCACCTGACGACATCGCCAAGGGTGGGTGGGGTTTGTGGCGACAGCTGCCGTAGAACTTGGTGACGTTGTAGACCGCCGCTTGGCGGCAGCGCAGCAGGTAGGCGATGGAGGGGACAGGTGAGGGAGGGCGTGCGTGCGTGCGTTCGTGCGTTGGTCCTTGCAGGGACGGCAAGGGAGAAAAGTCTCGGCGTGTGTGCGTTCCTTTGCGGGAGGGGGAGCATGCAGAGACACAGGGATACAGAAAGACAAGCACAAAAGCACTCGTGCGCTCTCACACACACTTGATTGCGGGGCAGAGGCAGGGAGGGAGGGAGGGAGGGAGGGAGGGAGGGAGAGAGAGAGAGAGAGAGAGAGAGAGAGAGAGAGAGAGAGAGAGAGAGAGAGAGAGAGAGGCAGGCAGGCAGGCAGAGGCAGGCAGAAACAAAATCTCTCTGTCTCTCGTCTCTCGTCTCTTGCGTCTCTCTCTCTCTCTCTCTCTCTCTCTCTCTCTCTCTCTCTCTCACACACACACACACACACACACACACACACACAGACACACACACAGGACACAAACAGTCGTTTGCGGGAGAGGGAGACACTAAGCATATACTCAAACACAGCATGTGCTTGTGTGGGGGGAGACAGACAGAGACACAGGAGCCAAGTACACCGCACACACGCTTGTGTGCAGGGGAGACCGACAGGGACAGAGAGAGATGGACACAAAATATCACTCCAAGGCGCACACACGCATACCAAAGAAACCACCCACCCCCGCCCACGACATCGCCAAGGGTGATCCCTTGCCGTCCCTGCAAGGACGTACGCACGTACGCACGAAGGCCCGCCCCGCCCCACCCCACCCCACCCCACCCGTCTCCTCCATCGCCTACCTGCTGCTCTGCTGCCAAGCGGCGGTCTACAAAGTCACCGAGGTCTACGGCAGCTGTCGCCACGAACGCCGCCCTTGGCGATGTCGTGGTTTGTCGTGGCGATGTGCTTGCGGGTGGGGGAGGGAGGGAGAGACAGACCCAAAGTAGATCACGGAGAGGGAGGCGGGCGGGCGGGCGGGCGGGCGGGCAGGCATGCCAGCACACACACAAACACTCACGCATACCCCATTTCGACCGCACGAATGCACGGACGCACGCACGCACGATCTTGACAACAATAGGGATACGACGAAGGAGCAGGAGGAGCAGGAGGAGCAGGAGGAGCAGGAGGAGGAGGAGGAGGAGGAGGAGGAGGAGGAGGAGGAGGAGGAGGCTGCCCTGCCCTTACCATGCTGGCCACACGAGGGCGCCCCTAAAAAAAGGTCCAGGTTCTTATCCGGTCTATCTGGGGGGGGGGGGAGGCAGGCAGGCAGGCAGGCATGCATGGGACGTCCACGCACCCTGACCTGCTGCCTGCCTGCCTGCCTGCCTGCCTGCCTGCCTGCCTGCGGCCGCCTGGCGCTTCTATATCAAGGTCCAGGTTCTTAGCCGGTCTACCTGGGGGGAGGCAGGCAGGCAGGCAGGCAGGCAGGCAGGCAGGCAGGCAGGCAGGCAGGGGACGGCCATGCTCCCTACCCGCCCGCCTGCCTGCCTGCCTGCCTGCCTGCCTGCCTGCCTGCGGCAGCCTGGCGCTTCTATACCAAGGTCCAGGTTCTTAGCCGGTCTACCTGGGGGGAGGCAGGCAGGCAGGCAGGCAGGCAGGCAGGCAGGCAGGCAGGGGACGGCCATGCTCCCTACCCGCCTGGCTACCTGCCTGCCTGCCTGCCTGCGGCCGCCTGGCGCTTCTATACAAAGGTCCAGGTTCTTACCCGGTCTACTTGGAAGCAGGCAGGCAGGCAGGCAGGCAGGCAGGGGACGGCCATGCTCCCTACCCGCCCGCCCGCCCGCCTGCCTGCCTGCCTGCCTGCCTGCCTGCCTGCCTGCGGCCGCCTGGCGCTTCTATACAAAGGTACAGGTTCTTAGCCGGTCTACCTGGGGGAGGCAGGCAGGCAGGCAGGCAGGCAGGCAGGCAGGCAGGGGTCGGCCAGCCTGCCTGCCTGCCTGCCTGCCTGCCTGCCTGCCTGCCTGCGGCCGCCTGGCGCTTCTATACAAAGGTACAGGTTCTTATCCGGTCTACCTGGGGGGGAGGCAGGCAGGCAGGCAGGCAGGCAGGCAGGCAGGCAGGCAGGCAGGGAGGCAGAGGACGGCCATGCTCCCTCCCTGCCTGCCTGCCTGCCTGCCTGCCTGCGGCCGCCTGGCGCTTCTATACAAAGGTACAGGTTCTTATCCGGTCTACCTGGGGGAGGCAGGCAGGCAGGCACGCAGGCAGGCAGGCAGGCAGGGAGGCAGAGGACGGCCATGCTCCCTGCCTGCCTGCGGCCGCCTGGCGCTTCTATACAAAGGTCCAGGTTCTTACCCGGTCTACTTGGAAGCAGGCAGGCAGGCAGGCAGGCAGGCAGGCAGGCAGGGAGGCAGAGGACGGCCATGCTCCCTCCCTGCCTGCCTGCCTGCCTGCCTGCCTGCGGCCGCCTGGCGCTTCTATACAAAGGTACAGGTTCTTATCCGGTCTACCTGGGGGAGGCAGGCAGGCAGGCAGGCAGGCAGGCAGGG
>NW_027670019.1:10000-17500 GCF_964188305.1 Podarcis bocagei | reverse complement strand
CCTTTCCCGGCAGAGACCCGAAGGCCAGTGGCGCGGGATCGGAGAAGGAGGCTGCTCGCCGCTGCTCTGAGGGAACCGGGTCGGACGCCGCGCCTGCCCCGCGCCGTGGGTCTACACTGACCGGGGAGCGCGGTTGGGTCGTCTTCGGTTCCCCCCGGAAGAACCGCGTCGGACGCCACGCCTACCCCCGCCGTGGGTCTACACTGGCCGGGGAGCGCGGTTGGGTCGTCTTCGGTTCAACCAGAAGTACCGCGTCAGACGCCGTGCCTGCCCCCGCCGTGGGTCCACACTGGCCGGGGAGCGCGGTTGGGTCGTCTGCGGTTCTCCAGAGGGTCCTGAAAACCCTGTCGCCAGAAATCTCCGCGCGCATGCCGTCCTTGCCCGGCGAGAGCGGACGGCGTCTGGGGCACCGGCTCCGCCGCCGCCGCAGGCCGGCGTCTCGGAAGCCCCTGGCGGCCAGACGCGGCAGCCTCGTTCCGGCAAGAGGCTCCGTGGCTCCCCGGTCGTGCCGGTCTACCCATGCGGCGGGGCGGCGGTAGACCGATCCCGCCGTCCGGTCTCTGCTTCTCAGCGACGGGCGGGCGGGCGAAGGCCGGCGAAAGGCAGGCTTCCGGGCGTCTGCGTGGTTCCGGCCCCTGCCCGGTCCAGGGGGCGCGGTTGCCGGTGGCCCCGGTCTACCGGCCGGCAAGCGGGGGTGGCTCGGCCGGTCTTCCCGGCGGAAGGAGCGGAAGCGCTGGCCGTTTTCCGGAGGGGGGAGCGGCCGGGTCTAGCTCCACGCCGGAGGGGCCGGCATTGCGGCCCGTTCTTCCTGCGGCTGGGGCTTCGCGGTCCTCCCCGGTCTACCCGCCGGGGGCCTGCCGACCGCCCGGTCTACTCGCGAGGGCTTCGCCGCCCCCCTTCCGAGAACGGGGGGCCTCCCGGTCTACCCAGCGAAGGCCCAGTCTGCTTCTCGCGTCCACGGTCACCCCGTTCTCCCGGCCCTGGGCTCCCCTGCAGTCGGCCGGCTGGGTCTTGCCGGTCTACCTCCGAGGAAGGGAGCCTGCCTGCCTGCCTGCCTGCCTGCCTGCCTGCCTGCCTGCCTGCCTGGGGCTTCCAGCTCTACCTCGAGGACAGACGGCTTCCCGGTCTCCCCTGCTTGGGGCTGGGAAGCGCCGGGCCACCTGACGGCCGGACTGGTACCGCTGCTAACCGGTCTACTAGCCGGGCCGGGGGGGACTGGGGCTTGCCGGTCTACCTCCGAGAACGGGAGGCGGACGGAGGCGAGGCGAGAGCGGTTGGCGGAGGGTGCGAAGGCCGGAGAAGGGCAGGCTTCCGGGCGTCTGCGTGGGTCCGGCCCCTGCCCGGTCCAGGGGGCGCGGTTGCCGGTGGCCCCGGTCTACCGGCCGGCAAGCGGGGGTGGCTCGGCCGGTCTTCCCGGTGGAAGGAGCGGAAGCGCTGGCCGTTTTCCTAAGGGGGGGGGGGCGGCCGGGTCTAGCTCCACGCCGGAGGGGCCGGCACTGCGGCCCGTTTTTCCTGCGGTTGGGGCTTCGCGGTCCTCCCCGGTCTACCCGCTGGAGGCCTGCCGACCGCCCGGTCTACTCGCGAGGGCCTCGCCGTCCCCCTTCCGAGAACGGGGAGCCTCCCGGTCTACCCAGCGAAGGCCCAGTCTGCTTCTCGCGTCCACGGTCACCCCGTTCTCCCGGCCCTGGGCTCCCCTGCAGTCGGCCGGCTGGGTCTTGCCGGTCTACCTCCGAGGAAGGGAGAATTCCCGGTCAGCCCGACGGAGGCCCGGTGGGCTCCTCGCGTCCACGCTCACGCCTGCCTGCCTGCCTGCCTGGCTGGCTGCCTGGGGCTTCCAGCTCTACCTCGAGGACAGACGGCTTCCCGGTCTCCCCTGCTTGGGGCTGGGAAGCGCCGGGCCACCTGACGGCCGGACTGGTACCGCTGCTAACCGGTCTACTAGCCGGGCTGGGGGGACTGGGGCTTGCCGGTCTACCTCCGAGAACGGGAGGCGAGAGCGGTTGGCAGAGGGTGCGAAGGCCGGAGAAGGGCAGGCTTCCGGGCGTCTGTGTGGGTCCGGCCCCTGCCCGGTCCAGGAAAGTTTGCCGGTGGCCCCGGTCTACCGGCCGGCAAGCGGGGGCGGGTGGGCCGGTCTTCCCGGCGTAAGGAGGGGAAGCGCTGGCCGTTTTCCGGGGGGGCGGCCGGGTCTAGCTCCCCGCCGGAGGGGCCGGCAGCGTGGCCCGTTCTTCCTGCGGCCGCTGGCAGCTCTCCTCCGGTCCACTGCTGGCCAGGGAAGCTGGGACGTGGCGGTCCCCTTCAGAGGATGGAAGGCTTTCCCGGTCTACCGCTGGGAGGTCTGTCCGCTGCCGGTCCCCCCGTTCTCCGCCCGGGCGAGGCGGCGTGGGCTTCCCGGTCCTCCCCGGTCTACCCGCCGGAGGCCAGCCGACCGCCCAGTCTACTCGCGAAGGCACCGGGCATCCCGGCGGCGGGTGGGCCTGCGAATGGAGTCCCCCCAGTCTGCCGGCCGTGGAGGCTGGGCCTTGCCGGGCCCCTCCCGAGAACGGGGGGCCTCCCGGTCTACCGGCCGAAGGCCCAGTCTGCTTCTCGCGTGCACCGTCACCCCGGTCCGGCCCGGGGCTGGCAGCGGTGCCCGGTCTCCCGGCCCGGGGCTCTGCTGGCCGTGGAGGCTGGGTCCTGCCGGTCTACCTCCGAGGAAGGGAGGCTTCCCGGTCGACCCGCCGGAGGGGCTGGCGGCGTTGCCCGGTCTCCCGGCCTTTGGCTCCCCTCCGGTCTACCGTTCGGGAAGGCTGGGTCTTGCCGGTCTTCCTCAGAGATCGTGGGGACTTCCCGGTCTACCCATCGGAAAGCGGGGTTCCGCCGGTCTACCTGGCGTACGGCGCGGCACCGCTGGCCGGTCTACTCGGTGTCAGGCGCGGTGGGCTCCTCGCGTCCACGCACACCACGCCCTCCTTGCCTGCCTGCCTGCCTGCCTGCCTGCCGCCTGACCAGCGCTCTAAAACGAAGGAACAGGCTCTTGCCCGGTCTACCTGGAAGGCAGGAAGCGGACGGCCACCCTCCCAGCCTGCTTGCCTGCTTGCCTGCTTGCCTGGGGCTTCCAGCTCTACCTCGAGGACAGACGGCTTCCCGGTCTCCCCTGCTTGGGGCTGGGAAGCGCCGGGCCACCTGACGGCCGGACTGGTACCGCTGCTAACCGGTCTACTAGCCGGTCCTCCCGGCGGCGGGTGGGCCTGCGAACAGAGTCCCCCCAGTCTGCCGGCCGTGGAGGCTGGGCCTTGCCGGGCCCCTCCAGAGAATGGGGGCTCCCGGTCTACCGACCGAAGGCCCAGTCTGCTTCTCGCGTGCACCGTCACCCCGGTCCGGCCCCGGGCTGGCAAGGGTGCCCGGTCTCCCGGCCCTGGGCTCTGCTGGCCGTGGAGGCTGGGTCCTGCCGGTCTACCTCCGAGGTAGGGAGGCTTCCCGGTCGACCCGCCGGAGGGGCAGGCGACGTTACCCGGTCTCCCGGCCCTCAGCTCCCCTCCGGTCTACCGGCCGATAAGGCTGGGTCTTGCCGGTCTTCCTCCAGAGATCGAGGGGCTTCCCGGTCTACCTGGCGCGCGGCGCGGAACCGCTGGCCGGTCTACTGGGAGTCGGACCTGGTGAGCCCGGTCTCCCGGCCGTCGGCTCCCCTCCGGTCTACCGCCCGGGAAAGCTGGGTCTTGCCGGTCTTCCTCCAGAGATCGAAGGGCTTCCCGGTCTACCTGGCGCGCGGCGCGGAACGGCTGGCCGGTCTACTGGGAGTCGGACCTAGGTGAGCCCGGTCTCCCGGCCGTCGGCTCCCCTCCGGTCTACCGCCCGGGAAAGCTGGGTCTTTCCGGTCTTCCTCCAGAGATCGAGGGGCTTCCCGGTCTACCTGGCGCACGGCGCGGAACCGCTGGCCGGTCTACTGGGAGTCGGACCTAGGTGAGCCCGGTCCTCCGGCCGTCAGCTCCCCTCCGGTCTACCGGCACCCGAAGGCTGGAGTTTGCCGGTCTACCTCCGAGACCGTGGGGGCTTCCCGCTCTGCCCAATCTACTCGCCGGGCCCCCGGTCTACCCGCTGGAGAAGCTGCGGCTTGCCGGTCTTCCTCCAGAGATCGAGGGGCTTCCCGGTCTACCTGGCGCGCGGCGCGGAACCGCTGGCCGGGCTACTGGGAGTCGGACCTGGTGAGCCCGGTCTCCCGGCCATCGGCTCCCCTCCGGTCTACCGGCCGGGAAAGCTGGGTCTTGCCGGTCTTCCTCCAGAGATCTAGGGGCTTCCCGGTCTACCTGGCGCGCGGCGCGGAACCGCTGGCCGGTCTACTGGGAGTCGGACCTGGTGAGCCCGGTCTCCCGGCCGTCGGCTCCCCTCCGGTCTACCGCCCGGGAAAGCTGGGTCTTGCCGGTCTTCCTCCAGAGATCGAAGGGCTTCCCGGTCTACCTGGCGCGCGGCGCGGAACGGCTGGCCGGTCTACTGGGAGTCGGACCTAGGTGAGCCCGGTCTCCCGGCCGTCGGCTCCCCTCCGGTCTACCGCCCTGGAAAGCTGGGTCTTGCCGGTCTTCCTCCAGAGATCGAGGGGCTTCCCGGTCTACCTGGCGCGCGGCGCGGAACGGCTGGCCGGTCTACTGGGAGTCGGACCTGGTGAGCCCGGTCTCCCGGCCGTCGGCTCCCCTCCGGTCTACCGCCCGGGAAAGCTGGGTCTTTCCGGTCTTCCTCCAGAGATCGAGGGGCTTCCCGGTCTACCTGGCGCACGGCGCGGAACCGCTGGCCGGTCTACTGGGAGTCGCACCTAGGTGAGCCCGGTCCCCCGGCCGTCAGCTCCCCTCCGGTCTACCGGCACCCGAAGGCTGGAGTGTGCCGGTCTACCTCCGAGACCGTGGGGGCTTCCCGCTCTGCCCAATCTACTCGCCGGGCCCCCGGTCTACCCGCTGGAGAAGCTGCGGCTTGCCGGTCTACTAGGGAGGGCGTAGGCCTTCCCGGTCTACCGGCCCGCTCTCCCCCCCCCCCCATGGAGCCTCCAGGTCTACGTGGTCGCTGTCACCTGACGACATCGCCAAGGGTGGGTGGGGTTTGTGGCGACAGCTGCCGTAGAACTTGGTGACGTTGTAGACCGCCGCTTGGCGGCAGCGCAGCAGGTAGGCGATGGAGGGGACAGGTGAGGGAGGGCGTGCGTGCGTGCGTTCGTGCGTTGGTCCTTGCAGGGACGGCAAGGGAGAAAAGTCTCGGCGTGTGTGCGTTCCTTTGCGGGAGGGGGAGCATGCAGAGACACAGGGATACAGAAAGACAAGCACAAAAGCACTCGTGCGCTCTCACACACACTTGATTGCGGGGCAGAGGCAGGGAGGGAGGGAGGGAGGGAGGGAGGGAGGGAGAGAGAGAGAGAGAGAGAGAGAGAGAGAGAGAGAGAGAGAGAGAGAGAGAGAGAGAGGCAGGCAGGCAGGCAGAGGCAGGCAGAAACAAAATCTCTCTGTCTCTCGTCTCTCGTCTCTTGCGTCTCTCTCTCTCTCTCTCTCTCTCTCTCTCTCTCTCTCTCTCTCACACACACACACACACACACACACACACACACAGACACACACACAGGACACAAACAGTCGTTTGCGGGAGAGGGAGACACTAAGCATATACTCAAACACAGCATGTGCTTGTGTGGGGGGAGACAGACAGAGACACAGGAGCCAAGTACACCGCACACACGCTTGTGTGCAGGGGAGACCGACAGGGACAGAGAGAGATGGACACAAAATATCACTCCAAGGCGCACACACGCATACCAAAGAAACCACCCACCCCCGCCCACGACATCGCCAAGGGTGATCCCTTGCCGTCCCTGCAAGGACGTACGCACGTACGCACGAAGGCCCGCCCCGCCCCACCCCACCCCACCCCACCCGTCTCCTCCATCGCCTACCTGCTGCTCTGCTGCCAAGCGGCGGTCTACAAAGTCACCGAGGTCTACGGCAGCTGTCGCCACGAACGCCGCCCTTGGCGATGTCGTGGTTTGTCGTGGCGATGTGCTTGCGGGTGGGGGAGGGAGGGAGAGACAGACCCAAAGTAGATCACGGAGAGGGAGGCGGGCGGGCGGGCGGGCGGGCGGGCAGGCATGCCAGCACACACACAAACACTCACGCATACCCCATTTCGACCGCACGAATGCACGGACGCACGCACGCACGATCTTGACAACAATAGGGATACGACGAAGGAGCAGGAGGAGCAGGAGGAGCAGGAGGAGCAGGAGGAGGAGGAGGAGGAGGAGGAGGAGGAGGAGGAGGAGGAGGAGGCTGCCCTGCCCTTACCATGCTGGCCACACGAGGGCGCCCCTAAAAAAAGGTCCAGGTTCTTATCCGGTCTATCTGGGGGGGGGGGGAGGCAGGCAGGCAGGCAGGCATGCATGGGACGTCCACGCACCCTGACCTGCTGCCTGCCTGCCTGCCTGCCTGCCTGCCTGCCTGCCTGCGGCCGCCTGGCGCTTCTATATCAAGGTCCAGGTTCTTAGCCGGTCTACCTGGGGGGAGGCAGGCAGGCAGGCAGGCAGGCAGGCAGGCAGGCAGGCAGGCAGGCAGGGGACGGCCATGCTCCCTACCCGCCCGCCTGCCTGCCTGCCTGCCTGCCTGCCTGCCTGCCTGCGGCAGCCTGGCGCTTCTATACCAAGGTCCAGGTTCTTAGCCGGTCTACCTGGGGGGAGGCAGGCAGGCAGGCAGGCAGGCAGGCAGGCAGGCAGGCAGGGGACGGCCATGCTCCCTACCCGCCTGGCTACCTGCCTGCCTGCCTGCCTGCGGCCGCCTGGCGCTTCTATACAAAGGTCCAGGTTCTTACCCGGTCTACTTGGAAGCAGGCAGGCAGGCAGGCAGGCAGGCAGGGGACGGCCATGCTCCCTACCCGCCCGCCCGCCCGCCTGCCTGCCTGCCTGCCTGCCTGCCTGCCTGCCTGCGGCCGCCTGGCGCTTCTATACAAAGGTACAGGTTCTTAGCCGGTCTACCTGGGGGAGGCAGGCAGGCAGGCAGGCAGGCAGGCAGGCAGGCAGGGGTCGGCCAGCCTGCCTGCCTGCCTGCCTGCCTGCCTGCCTGCCTGCCTGCGGCCGCCTGGCGCTTCTATACAAAGGTACAGGTTCTTATCCGGTCTACCTGGGGGGGAGGCAGGCAGGCAGGCAGGCAGGCAGGCAGGCAGGCAGGCAGGCAGGGAGGCAGAGGACGGCCATGCTCCCTCCCTGCCTGCCTGCCTGCCTGCCTGCCTGCGGCCGCCTGGCGCTTCTATACAAAGGTACAGGTTCTTATCCGGTCTACCTGGGGGAGGCAGGCAGGCAGGCACGCAGGCAGGCAGGCAGGCAGGGAGGCAGAGGACGGCCATGCTCCCTGCCTGCCTGCGGCCGCCTGGCGCTTCTATACAAAGGTCCAGGTTCTTACCCGGTCTACTTGGAAGCAGGCAGGCAGGCAGGCAGGCAGGCAGGCAGGCAGGGAGGCAGAGGACGGCCATGCTCCCTCCCTGCCTGCCTGCCTGCCTGCC
>NW_027670020.1:0-34699 GCF_964188305.1 Podarcis bocagei | reverse complement strand
TGAAATTGTGACCCCGGGGATTAGGGATTTTTTCAAAAAAATATTTTCTGCCGGTTAAGTTTTTGAGGGCTGATTTCTTGTCCTGTGATAAAAAGCCTTCTGTTTCCATCACCAAAGCTTTCAGGGGATCATTTATAAGCTTCTGGCACCATTTTTGAGTGAATTGCCAAAAGTCAGATTTTTGCTGAAATTGTGACCCCGGGGCTTAGGGATTTTTTCAAAAAAATATTTTCTGCCGGTTAAGTTTTTGAGGGCTGATTTCTTGTCCTGTGATAAAAAGCCTTCTGTTTCGAGTGCCAAACCTTTCAGGAGAGCATTTTCAAGCTTTTGGCACCATTTTTGAGTGAATTGCCAAAAGTCAGATTTTTGCTGAAATTGTGACCCCGGGGCTTAGGGATTTTTTCAAAAAAATATTTTCTGCTGGTTAAGTTTTTGAGGGCTGATTTCTTGTCCTGTGATAAAAAGCCTTCTGTTTCCATCACCAAAGCTTTCAGGGGATCATTTATAAGCTTCTGGCAACATTTTTGAGTGAATTGCCAAAAGTCAGATTTTTGCTGAAATTGTGACCCCGGGGCTTAGGGATTTTTTCAAAAAAATATTTTCTGCCGGTTAAGTTTTTGAGGGCTGATTTCTTGTCCTGTGATAAAAAGCCTTCTGTTTCGAGTGCCAAACCTTTCAGGAGAGCATTTTCAAGCTTTTGGCACCATTTTTGAGTGAATTGCCAAAAGTCAGATTTTTGCTGAAATTGTGACCCCGGGGCTTAGGGATTTTTTCAAAAAAATATTTTCTGCCGGTTAAGTTTTTGAGGGCTGATTTCTTGTCCTGTGATAAAAAGCCTTCTGTTTCGAGTGCCAAACCTTTCAGGAGAGCATTTTCAAGCTTTTGGCACCATTTTTGAGTGAATTGCCAAAAGTGTGATTTTTGCTGAAATTGTGACCCCGGGGCTTAGGGATTTTTTCAAAAAAAATATTTTCTGCCGGTTAAGTTTTTGAGGGCTGATTTCTTGTCCTGTGATAAAAAGCCTTCTGTTTCGAGTTCCAAACCTTTCAGGAGAGCATTTTCAAGCTTTTGGCACCATTTTTGAGTGAATTGCCAAAAGTCAGATTTTTGCTGAAATTGTGACCCCGGGGCTTAGGGATTTTTTCAAAAAAATATTTTCTGCCGGTTAAGTTTTTGAGGGCTGATTTCTTGTCCTGTGATAAAAAGCCTTCTGTTTCGAGTGCCAAACCTTTCAGGAGAGCATTTTTTTCAAGCTTCTGGCACCATTTTTGAGTGAATTGCCAAAAGTCAGATTTTTGGTGAAATTGTGACCCCGGGGCTTAGGGATTTTTTTCAAAAAAATATTTTCTGCCGGTTAAGTTTTTGAGGGCTGATTTCTTGTCCTGTGATAAAAAGCCTTCTGTTTCGAGTGCCAAACCTTTCAGGAGAGCATTTTCAAGCTTTTGGCACCATTTTTGAGTGAATTGCCAAAAGTCAGATTTTGCTGAAATTGTGACCCCGGGCCTTAGGGATTTTTTTCAAAAAAATATTTTCTGCCGGTTATGTTTTTGAGGGCTGATTTCTTGTCCTGTGATAAAAAGCCTTCTGTTTCGAGTGCCAAACCTTTCAGGAGAGCATTTTCAAGCTTTTGGCACCATTTTTGAGTGAATGCCAAAAGTCAGATTTTTGCTGAAATTGTGACCCGGGGGTTAGGGATTTTTTTAAAAAATATTTTCTGCCGGTTAAGTTTTTGAGGGATGATTTCTTCTCCTATGTTAAAAAGCCTTCTGTTTCCATCTCCAAAGCTTTCAGGGGAGCATTTGCAACCGGTTGGCACCATTTTTGAGTGAATTGCCAAAGTGTGATTTTTGCTGAAATTGTGACCCCGGGGCTTAGGGATTTTTCAAAAAAATATTTTCTGCCGGTTAAGTTTTTGAGGGCTGATTTCTTGTCCTGTGATAAAAAGCCTTCTGTTTCCATCGCCAAAGCTTTCAGGGGATCATTTATAAGCTTCTGGCACCATTTTTGAGTGAATTGCCAAAAGTCAGATTTTTGCTGAAATTGTGACCCCGGGGCTTAGGGATTTTTTCAAAAAAATATTTTCTGCCGGTTAAGTTTTTGAGGGCTGATTTCTTGTCCTGTGATAAAAAGCCTTCTGTTTCCATCACCAAAGCTTTCAGGGATCATTTATAAGCTTCTGGCACCATTTTTGAGTGAATTGCCAAAAGTCAGATTTTTGCTGAAATTGTGACCCCGGGGCTTAGGGATTTTTTCAAAAAAATATTTTCTGCCGGTTAAGTTTTTGAGGGCTGATTTCTTGTCCTGTGATAAAAAGCCTTCTGTTTCGAGTGCCAAACCTTTCAGGAGAGCATTTTCAAGCTTTTGGCACCATTTTTGAGTGAATTGCCAAAAGTCAGATTTTTGCTGAAATTGTGACCCCGGGGCTTAGGGATTTTTTCAAAAAAAATATTTTCTGCTGGTTAAGTTTTTGAGGGCTGATTTCTTGTCCTGTGATAAAAAGCCTTCTGTTTCCATCACCAAAGCTTTCAGGGGATCATTTATAAGCTTCTGGCACCATTTTTGAGTGAATTGCCAAAAGTCAGATTTTTGCTGAAATTGTGACCCCGGGGCTTAGGGATTTTTTCAAAAAAATATTTTCTGCCGGTTAAGTTTTTGAGGGCTGATTTCTTGTCCTGTGATAAAAAGCCTTCTGTTTCGAGTGCCAAACCTTTCAGGAGAGCATTTTCAAGCTTTTGGCACCATTTTTGAGTGAATTGCCAAAAGTCAGATTTTTGCTGAAATTGTGACCCCGGGGCTTAGGGATTTTTTCAAAAAAATATTTTCTGCCGGTTAAGTTTTTGAGGGCTGATTTCTTGTCCTGTGATAAAAAGCCTTCTGTTTCGAGTTCCAAACCTTTCAGGAGAGCATTTTCAAGCTTTTGGCACCATTTTTGAGTGAATTGCCAAAAGTCAGATTTTTGCTGAAATTGTGACCCCGGGGCTTAGGGATTTTTTCAAAAAAATATTTTCTGCCGGTTAAGTTTTTGAGGGCTGATTTCTTGTCCTGTGATAAAAAGCCTTCTGTTCCGAGTGCCAAACCTTTCAGGAGAGCATTTTCAAGCTTTTGGCACCATTTTTGAGTGAATTGCCAAAAGTCAGATTTTTGCTGAAATTGTGACCCCGGGGCTTAGGGATTTTTTCAAAAAAATATTTTCTGCCGGTTAAGTTTTTGAGGGCTGATTTCTTGTCCTGTGATAAAAAGCCTTCTGTTTCCATTGCCAAAGCTTTCAGGGGATCATTTATAAGCTTCTGGCACCATTTTTGAGTGAATTGCCAAAAGTCAGATTTTTGCTGAAATTGTGACCCCGGGGCTTAGGGATTTTTTCAAAAAAATATTTTCTGCCGGTTAAGTTTTTGAGGGCTGATTTCTTGTCCTGTGATAAAAAGCCTTCTGTTTCCATCACCAAAGCTTTCAGGGGATCATTTATAAGCTTCTGGCACCATTTTTGAGTGAATTGCCAAAAGTCAGATTTTTGCTGAAATTGTGACCGGGGCTTAGGGATTTTTTCAAAAAAATATTTTCTGCCGGTTAAGTTTTTGAGGGCTGATTTCTTGTCCTGTGATAAAAAGCCTTCTGTTTCGAGTGCCAAACCTTTCAGGAGAGCATTTTCAAGCTTTTGGCACCATTTTTGAGTGAATTGCCAAAAGTCAGATTTTTGCTGAAATTGTGACCCCGGGGCTTAGGGATTTTTTCAAAAAAATATTTTCTGCTGGTTAAGTTTTTGAGGGCTGATTTCTTGTCCTGTGATAAAAAGCCTTCTGTTTCGAGTGCCAAACCTTTCAGGAGAGCATTTTCAAGCTTTTGGCACCATTTTTGAGTGAATTGCCAAAGTGTGATTTTTGCTGAAATTGTGACCCCGGGGCTTAGGGATTTTTTCAAAAAAATATTTTCTGCCGGTTAAGTTTTTGAGGGCTGATTTCTTGTCCTGTGATAAAAAGCCTTCTGTTTCCATCGCCAAAGCTTTCAGGGGATCATTTATAAGCTTCTGGCACCATTTTTGAGTGAATTGCCAAAAGTCAGATTTTTGCTGAAATTGTGACCCCGGGGCTTAGGGATTTTTTCAAAAAAATATTTTCTGCCGGTTAAGTTTTTGAGGGCTGATTTCTTGTCCTGTGATAAAAAGCCTTCTGTTTCCATCACCAAAGCTTTCAGGGGATCATTTATAAGCTTCTGGCACCATTTTTGAGTGAATTGCCAAAAGTCAGATTTTTGCTGAAATTGTGACCCCGGGGCTTAGGGATTTTTTCAAAAAAATATTTTCTGCCGGTTAAGTTTTTGAGGGCTGATTTCTTGTCCTGTGATAAAAAGCCTTCTGTTTCGAGTGCCAAACCTTTCAGGAGAGCATTTTCAAGCTTTTGGCACCATTTTTGAGTGAATTGCCAAAAGTCAGATTTTTGCTGAAATTGTGACCCCGGGGCTTAGGGATTTTTTCAAAAAAAATATTTTCTGCTGGTTAAGTTTTTGAGGGCTGATTTCTTGTCCTGTGATAAAAAGCCTTCTGTTTCCATCACCAAAGCTTTCAGGGGATCATTTATAAGCTTCTGGCACCATTTTTGAGTGAATTGCCAAAAGTCAGATTTTTGCTGAAATTGTGACCCCGGGGCTTAGGGATTTTTTCAAAAAAATATTTTCTGCCGGTTAAGTTTTTGAGGGCTGATTTCTTGTCCTGTGATAAAAAGCCTTCTGTTTCGAGTGCCAAACCTTTCAGGAGAGCATTTTCAAGCTTTTGGCACCATTTTTGAGTGAATTGCCAAAAGTCAGATTTTTGCTGAAATTGTGACCCCGGGGCTTAGGGATTTTTTCAAAAAAATATTTTCTGCCGGTTAAGTTTTTGAGGGCTGATTTCTTGTCCTGTGATAAAAAGCCTTCTGTTTCGAGTTCCAAACCTTTCAGGAGAGCATTTTCAAGCTTTTGGCACCATTTTTGAGTGAATTGCCAAAAGTCAGATTTTTGCTGAAATTGTGACCCCGGGGCTTAGGGATTTTTTCAAAAAAATATTTTCTGCCGGTTAAGTTTTTGAGGGCTGATTTCTTGTCCTGTGATAAAAAGCCTTCTGTTCCGAGTGCCAAACCTTTCAGGAGAGCATTTTCAAGCTTTTGGCACCATTTTTGAGTGAATTGCCAAAAGTCAGATTTTTGCTGAAATTGTGACCCCGGGGCTTAGGGATTTTTTCAAAAAAATATTTTCTGCCGGTTAAGTTTTTGAGGGCTGATTTCTTGTCCTGTGATAAAAAGCCTTCTGTTTCCATTGCCAAAGCTTTCAGGGGATCATTTATAAGCTTCTGGCACCATTTTTGAGTGAATTGCCAAAAGTCAGATTTTTGCTGAAATTGTGACCCCGGGGCTTAGGGATTTTTTCAAAAAAATATTTTCTGCCGGTTAAGTTTTTGAGGGCTGATTTCTTGTCCTGTGATAAAAAGCCTTCTGTTTCCATCACCAAAGCTTTCAGGGGATCATTTATAAGCTTCTGGCACCATTTTTGAGTGAATTGCCAAAAGTCAGATTTTTGCTGAAATTGTGACCGGGGCTTAGGGATTTTTTCAAAAAAATATTTTCTGCCGGTTAAGTTTTTGAGGGCTGATTTCTTGTCCTGTGATAAAAAGCCTTCTGTTTCGAGTGCCAAACCTTTCAGGAGAGCATTTTCAAGCTTTTGGCACCATTTTTGAGTGAATTGCCAAAAGTCAGATTTTTGCTGAAATTGTGACCCCGGGGCTTAGGGATTTTTTCAAAAAAAATATTTTCTGCTGGTTAAGTTTTTGAGGGCTGATTTCTTGTCCTGTGATAAAAAGCCTTCTGTTTCGAGTGCCAAACCTTTCAGGAGAGCATTTTCAAGCTTTTGGCACCATTTTTGAGTGAATTGCCAAAAGTCAGATTTTTGCTGAAATTGTGACCCCGGGGCTTAGGGATTTTTTCAAAAAAATATTTTCTGCTGGTTAAGTTTTTGAGGGCTGATTTCTTGTCCTGTGATAAAAAGCCTTCTGTTTCCATCACCAAAGCTTTCAGGGGATCATTTATAAGCTTCTGGCACCATTTTTGAGTGAATTGCCAAAAGTCAGATTTTTGCTGAAATTGTGACCCCGGGGCTTAGGGATTTTTTCAAAAAAATATTTTCTGCCGGTTAAGTTTTTGAGGGCTGATTTCTTGTCCTGTGATAAAAAGCCTTCTGTTTCGAGTGCCAAACCTTTCAGGAGAGCATTTTCAAGCTTTTAGCACCATTTTTGAGTGAATTGCCAAAAGTCAGATTTTTGCTGAAATTGTGACCCCGGGGCTTAGGGATTTTTTCAAAAAAATATTTTCTGCCGGTTAAGTTTTTGAGGGCTGATTTCTTGTCCTGTGATAAAAAGCCTTCTGTTTCGAGTGCCAAACCTTTCAGGAGAGCATTTTCAAGCTTTTGAGTGAATTGCCAAAAGTCAGATTTTTGCTGAAATTGTGACCCCGGGGCTTAGGGATTTTTTCAAAAAAATATTTTCTGCCGGTTAAGTTTTTGAGGGCTGATTTCTTGTCCTGTGATAAAAAGCCTTCTGTTTCGAGTTCCAAACCTTTCAGGAGAGCATTTTCAAGCTTTTGGCACCATTTTTGAGTGAATTGCCAAAAGTCAGATTTTTGCTGAAATTGTGACCCCGGGGCTTAGGGATTTTTTCAAAAAAATATTTTCTGCCGGTTAAGTTTTTGAGGGCTGATTTCTTGTCCTGTGATAAAAAGCCTTCTGTTTCGAGTGCCAAACCTTTCAGGAGAGCATTTTCAAGCTTTTGGCACCATTTTTGAGTGAATTGCCAAAAGTCAGATTTTTGCTGAAATTGTGACCCCGGGGCTTAGGGATTTTTTCAAAAAAAATATTTTCTGCTGGTTAAGTTTTTGAGGGCTGATTTCTTGTCCTGTGATAAAAAGCCTTCTGTTTCCATCACCAAAGCTTTCAGGGGATCATTTATAAGCTTCTGGCACCATTTTTGAGTGAATTGCCAAAAGTCAGATTTTTGCTGAAATTGTGACCCCGGGGATTAGGGATTTTTTCAAAAAAATATTTTCTGCCGGTTAAGTTTTTGAGGGCTGATTTCTTGTCCTGTGATAAAAAGCCTTCTGTTTCCATCACCAAAGCTTTCAGGGGATCATTTATAAGCTTCTGGCACCATTTTTGAGTGAATTGCCAAAAGTCAGATTTTTGCTGAAATTGTGACCCCGGGGCTTAGGGATTTTTTCAAAAAAATATTTTCTGCCGGTTAAGTTTTTGAGGGCTGATTTCTTGTCCTGTGATAAAAAGCCTTCTGTTTCGAGTGCCAAACCTTTCAGGAGAGCATTTTCAAGCTTTTGGCACCATTTTTGAGTGAATTGCCAAAAGTCAGATTTTTGCTGAAATTGTGACCCCGGGGCTTAGGGATTTTTTCAAAAAAATATTTTCTGCTGGTTAAGTTTTTGAGGGCTGATTTCTTGTCCTGTGATAAAAAGCCTTCTGTTTCCATCACCAAAGCTTTCAGGGGATCATTTATAAGCTTCTGGCACCATTTTTGAGTGAATTGCCAAAAGTCAGATTTTTGCTGAAATTGTGACCCCGGGGCTTAGGGATTTTTTCAAAAAAATATTTTCTGCCGGTTAAGTTTTTGAGGGCTGATTTCTTGTCCTGTGATAAAAAGCCTTCTGTTTCGAGTGCCAAACCTTTCAGGAGAGCATTTTCAAGCTTTTGGCACCATTTTTGAGTGAATTGCCAAAAGTCAGATTTTTGCTGAAATTGTGACCCCGGGGCTTAGGGATTTTTTCAAAAAAATATTTTCTGCCGGTTAAGTTTTTGAGGGCTGATTTCTTGTCCTGTGATAAAAAGCCTTCTGTTTCGAGTGCCAAACCTTTCAGGAGAGCATTTTCAAGCTTTTGGCACCATTTTTGAGTGAATTGCCAAAAGTCAGATTTTTGCTGAAATTGTGACCCCGGGGCTTAGGGATTTTTTCAAAAAAATATTTTCTGCCGGTTAAGTTTTTGAGGGCTGATTTCTTGTCCTGTGATAAAAAGCCTTCTGTTTCGAGTTCCAAACCTTTCAGGAGAGCATTTTCAAGCTTTTGGCACCATTTTTGAGTGAATTGCCAAAAGTCAGATTTTTGCTGAAATTGTGACCCCGGGGCTTAGGGATTTTTTCAAAAAAATATTTTCTGCCGGTTAAGTTTTTGAGGGCTGATTTCTTGTCCTGTGATAAAAAGCCTTCTGTTTCGAGTGCCAAACCTTTCAGGAGAGCATTTTCAAGCTTCTGGCACCATTTTTGAGTGAATTGCCAAAAGTCAGATTTTTGGTGAAATTGTGACCCCGGGGCTTAGGGATTTTTTCAAAAAAATATTTTCTGCCGGTTAAGTTTTTGAGGGCTGATTTCTTGTCCTGTGATAAAAAGCCTTCTGTTTCGAGTGCCAAACCTTTCAGGAGAGCATTTTCAAGCTTTTGGCACCATTTTTGAGTGAATTGCCAAAAGTCAGATTTTTGCTGAAATTGTGACCCCGGGGCTTAGGGATTTTTTCAAAAAAATATTTTCTGCCGGTTAAGTTTTTGAGGGCTGATTTCTTGTCCTGTGATAAAAAGCCTTCTGTTTCGAGTGCCAAACCTTTCAGGAGAGCATTTTCAAGCTTTTGGCACCATTTTTGAGTGAATTGCCAAAAGTCAGATTTTTGCTGAAATTGTGACCCCGGGGCTTAGGGATTTTTTCAAAAAAATATTTTCTGCTGGTTAAGTTTTTGAGGGCTGATTTCTTGTCCTGTGATAAAAAGCCTTCTGTTTCGAGTTCCAAACCTTTCAGGAGAGCATTTTCAAGCTTTTGGCACCATTTTTGAGTGAATTGCCAAAAGTCAGATTTTTGCTGAAATTGTGACCCCGGGGCTTAGGGATTTTTTCAAAAAAATATTTTCTGCCGGTTAAGTTTTTGAGGGCTGATTTCTTGTCCTGTGATAAAAAGCCTTCTGTTTCGAGTGCCAAACCTTTCAGGAGAGCATTTTCAAGCTTTTGGCACCATTTTTGAGTGAATTGCCAAAAGTCAGATTTTTGCTGAAATTGTGACCCCGGGGCTTAGGGATTTTTTCAAAAAAATATTTTCTGCCGGTTAAGTTTTTGAGGGCTGATTTCTTGTCCTGTGATAAAAAGCCTTCTGTTTCCATCGCCAAAGCTTTCAGGGGATCATTTATAAGCTTTTGGCACCATTTTTGAGTGAATTGCCAAAAGTCAGATTTTTGCTGAAATTGTGACCCCGGGGCTTAGGGATTTTTTCAAAAAAATATTTTCTGCCGATTAAGTTTTTGAGGGCTGATTTCTTGTCCTGTGATAAAAAGCCTTCTGTTTCGAGTGCCAAACCTTTCAGGAGAGCATTTTCAAGCTTTTGGCACCATTTTTGAGTGAATTGCCAAAAGTCAGATTTTTGCTGAAATTGTGACCCCGGGGCTTAGGGATTTTTTCAAAAAAATATTTTCTGCCGGTTAAGTTTTTGAGGGCTGATTTCTTGTCCTGTGATAAAAAGCCTTCTGTTTCGAGTGCCAAACCTTTCTGGAGAGCATTTTCAAGCTTTTGGCACCATTTTTGAGTGAATTGCCAAAAGTCAGATTTTTGCTGAAATTGTGACCCCGGGGCTTAGGGATTTTTTCAAAAAAAAAATTTCTGCCGGTTAAGTTTTTGAGGGCTGATTTCTCGTCCTGTGATAAAAAGCCTTCTGTTTCCATCGCCAAAGCTTTCATGGGATCATTTATAAGCTTCTGGCACCATTTTTGAGTGAATTGCCAAAAGTCAGATTTTTGCTGAAATTGTGACCCCGGGGCTTAGGGATTTTTTCAAAAAAATATTTTCTGCCGATTAAGTTTTTGAGGGCTGATTTCTTGTCCTGTGATAAAAAGCCTTCTGTTTCGAGTGCCAAACCTTTCAGGAGAGCATTTTCAAGCTTTTGGCACCATTTTTGAGTGAATTGCCAAAAGTCAGATTTTTGCTGAAATTGTGACCCCGGGGCTTAGGGATTTTTTAAAAAAAATATTTCCTGCCGGTTAAGTTTTTGAGGGCTGATTTCTTGTCCTGTGATAAAAAGCCTTCTGTTTCGAGTGCCAAACCTTTCAGGGGATCATTTGCAAGCTTCTGGCACCATTTTTGAGTGAATTGCCAAAAGTCAGATTTTTGCTGAAATTGTGACCCCGGGGCTTAGGGACTTTTTCAAAAAAATATTTTCTGCCGGTTAAGTTTTTGAGGGCTGATTTCTTGTCCTGTGATAAAAAGCCTTCTGTTTCCATCGCCAAACCTTTCAGGAGAGCATTTTCAAGCTTCTGGCACCATTTTTGAGTGAATTGCCAAAAGTCAGATTTTTGCTGAAATTGTGACCCCGGGGCTTAGGGATTTTTTCAAAAAAATATTTTCTGCCGGTTAAGTTTTTGAGGGCTGATTTCTTGTCCTGTGATAAAAAGCCTTCTGTTTCGAGTGCCAAACCTTTCAGGAGAGCATTTTCAAGCTTTTGGCACCATTTTTGAGTGAATTGCCAAAAGTCAGATTTTTGCTGAAATTGTGACCCCGGGGCTTAGGGATTTTTTCAAAAAAATATTTTCTGCCGGTTAAGTTTTTGAGGGCTGATTTCTTGTCCTGTGATAAAAAGCCTTCTGTTTCGAGTGCCAAACCTTTCAGGAGAGCATTTTCAAGCTTTTGGCACCATTTTTGAGTGAATTGCCAAAAGTCAGATTTTTGCTGAAATTGTGACCCCGGGGCTTAGGGATTTTTTCAAAAAAATATTTTCTGCCGGTTAAGTTTTTGAGGGCTGATTTCTTGTCCTGTGATAAAAAGCCTTCTGTTTCCATCGCCAAAGCTTTCAGGGGATCATTTGCAAGCTTTTGGCACCATTTTTGAGTGAATTGCCAAAAATCAGATTTTTGCTGAAATTGTGACCCCGGGGCTTAGGGATTTTTTCAAAAAAATATTTTCTGCCGGTTAAGTTTTTGAGGGCTGATTTCTTGTCCTGTGATAAAAAGCCTTCTGTTTCGAGTGCCAAACCTTTCTGGAGAGCATTTTCAAGCTTTTGGCACCATTTTTGAGTGAATTGCCAAAAATCAGATTTTTGCTGAAATTGTGACCCCGGGGCTTAGGGATTTTTTCAAAAAAATATTTTCTGCCGGTTAAGTTTTTGAGGGCTGATTTCTTGTCCTGTGATAAAAAGCCTTCTGTTTCGAGTGCCAAACCTTTCTGGAGAGCATTTTCAAGCTTTTGGCACCATTTTTGAGTGAATTGCCAAAAGTCAGATTTTTGCTGAAATTGTGACCCCGGGGCTTAGGGATTTTTTCAAAAAAAATTTTTCTGCCGGTTAAGTTTTTGAGGGCTGATTTCTCGTCCTGTGATAAAAAGCCTTCTGTTTCCATCACCAAAGCTTTCAGGGGATCATTTATAAGCTTCTGGCACCATTTTTGAGTGAATTGCCAAAAGTCAGATTTTTGCTGAAATTGTGACCCCGGGGCTTAGGGATTTTTTCAAAAAAATATTTTCTGCCGGTTAAGTTTTTGAGGGCTGATTTCTTGTCCTGTGATAAAAAGCCTTCTGTTTCCATCGCCAAACCTTTCAGGAGAGCATTTTCAAGCTTTTGGCACCATTTTTGAAAATGCTCTCCTGAAAGGTTTGGCACTCGATACAGAAGGCTTTTTATCACAGGACAAGAAATCAGCCCTCAAAAACTTAACCGGCAGAAAATATTTTTTTGAAAAAATCCCTAAGCCCCGGGGTCACAATTTCAGCAAAAATCTGACTTTTGGCAATTCACTCAAAAATGGTGCCAAAAGCTTGAAAATGCTCACCTGAAAGGTTTGGCACTCTAAAAAGAAGGCTTTTTTATCACAGGACAAGAAATCAGCCCTCAAAAACTTAACCGGCAGAAAATATTTTTTTGAAAAAAAATCCCTAAGCCCCGGGGTCACAATTTCAGCAAAAATCTGACTTTTGGCAATTCACTCAAAAATGGTGCCAAAAGCTTGAAAATGCTCTCCTGAAAGGTTTGGCACTCTAAAAAGAAGGCTTTTTTATCACAGGACAAGAAATCAGCCCTCAAAAACTTAACCGGCAGAAAATATTTTTTTGAAAAAATCCCTAAGCCCCGGGGTCACAATTTCAGCAAAAATCTGACTTTTGGCAATTCACTCAAAAATGGTGCCAGAAGCTTATAAATGATCCCCTGAAAGCTTTGGCGATGGAAACAGAAGGCTTTTTATCACAGGACAAGAAATCAGCCCTCAAAAACTTAACCGGCAGAAAATATTTTTTTGAAAAAATCCCTAAGTCCCGGGGTCACAATTTCAGCAAAAATCTGACTTTTGGCAATTCACTCAAAAATGGTGCCAGAAGCTTGAAAATGCTCTCCTGAAAGGTTTGGAACTCGAAACAGAAGGCTTTTTATCACAGGACAAGAAATCAGCCCTCAAAAACTTAACCGGCAGAAAATATTTTTTTGAAAAAATCCCTAAGCCCCGGGGTCACAATTTCAGCAAAAATCTGACTTTTGGCAATTCACTCAAAAATGGTGCCAGAAGCTTATAAATGATGCCCTGAAAGCTTTGGCGATGGAAACAGAAGGCTTTTTATCACAGGACAAGAAATCAGCCCTCAAAAACTTAACCGGCAGAAAATATTTTTTTGAAAAAATCCCTAAGCCCCGGGGTCACAATTTCAGCAAAAATCTGACTTTTGGCAATTCACTCAAAAATGGTGCCAGAAGCTTATAAATGATCCCCTGAAAGCTTTGGCAATGGAAACAGAAGGCTTTTTATCACAGGACAAGAAATCAGCCCTCAAAAACTTAACCGGCAGAAAATATTTTTTTGAAAAAATCCCTAAGCCCCGGGGTCACAATTTCAGCAAAAATCTGACTTTTGGCAATTCACTCAAAAATGGTGCCAAAAGCTTGAAAATGCTCTCCAGAAAGGTTTGGCACTCGAAACAGAAGGCTTTTTATCACAGGACAAGAAATCAGCCCTCAAAAACTTAACCGGCAGAAAATATTTTTTTGAAAAAATCCCTAAGCCCCGGGGTCACAATTTCAGCAAAAATCTGACTTTTGGCAATTCACTCAAAAATGGTGCCAGAAGCTTGAAAATGCTCTCCTGAAAGGTTTGGCACTCGAAACAAAAGGCTTTTTATCACAGGACAAGAAATCAGCCCTCAAAAACTTAACCGGCAGAAAATATTTTTTTGAAAAAATCCCTAAGCCCCGGGGTCACAATTTCAGCAAAAATCTGACTTTTGGCAATTCACTCAAAAATGGTGCCAAAAGCTTGAAAATGCTCTCCTGAAAGGTTTGGCACTCGAAACAGAAGGCTTTTTATCACAGGACAAGAAATCAGCCCTCAAAAACTTAACCGGCAGAAAATATTTTTTTGAAAAAATCCCTAAGCCCCGGGGTCACAATTTCAGCAAAAATCTGACTTTTGGCAATTCACTCAAAAATGGTGCCAGAAGCTTATAAATGATCCCCTGAAAGCTTTGGCAATGGAAACAGAAGGCTTTTTATCACAGGACAAGAAATCAGCCCTCAAAAACTTAACCGGCAGAAAATATTTTTTTGAAAAAATCCCTAAGCCTCGGGGTCACAATTTCAGCAAAAATCTGACTTTTGGCAATTCACTCAAAAATGGTGCCAAAAGCTTGAAAATGCTCTCCAGAAAGGTTTGGCACTCGAAACAGAAGGCTTTTTATCACAGGACAAGAAATCAGCCCTCAAAAACTTAACCGGCAGAAAATATTTTTTTGAAAAAATCCCTAAGCCCCGGGGTCACAATTTCAGCAAAAATCTGACTTTTGGCAATTCACTCAAAAATGGTGCCAAAAGCTTGAAAATGCTCTCCTGAAAGGTTTGGCACTCGAAACAAAAGGCTTTTTATCACAGGACAAGAAATCAGCCCTCAAAAACTTAACCGGCAGAAAATATTTTTTTGAAAAAATCCCTAAGCCCCGGGGTCACAATTTCAGCAAAAATCTGACTTTTGGCAATTCACTCAAAAATGGTGCCAAAAGCTTGAAAATGCTCTCCTGAAAGGTTTGGCACTCGAAACAGAAGGCTTTTTATCACAGGACAAGAAATCAGCCCTCAAAAACTTAACCGGCAGAAAATATTTTTTTGAAAAAATCCCTAAGCCCCGGGGTCACAATTTCAGCAAAAATCTGACTTTTGGCAATTCACTCAAAAATGGTGCCAAAAGCTTGAAAATGCTCTCCTGAAAGGTTTAGCACTCGAAACAGAAGGCTTTTTATCACAGGACAAGAAATCAGCCCTCAAAAACTTAACCGGCAGAAAATATTTTTTTGAAAAAATCCCTAAGCCCCGGGGTCACAATTTCAGCAAAAATCTGACTTTTGGCAATTCACTCAAAAATGGTGCCAAAAGCTTGAAAATGCTCTCCTGAAAGGTTTGGCACTCGAAACAGAAGGCTTTTTATCACAGGACAAGAAATCAGCCCTCAAAAACTTAACCGACAGAAAATATTTTTTTGAAAAAATCCCTAAGCCCCGGGGTCACAATTTCAGCAAAAATCTGACTTTTGGCAATTCACTCAAAAATGGTGCCAGAAGCTTGAAAATGCTCTCCTGAAAGGTTTGGCACTCGAAACAGAAGGCTTTTTATCACAGGACAAGAAATCAGCCCTCAAAAACTTAACCGGCAGAAAATATTTTTTTGAAAAAATCCCTAAGCCCCGGGGTCACAATTTCAGCAAAAATCTGACTTTTGGCAATTCACTCAAAAATGGTGCCAAAAGCTTGAAAATGCTCTCCTGAAAGGTTTGGCACTCGAAACAGAAGGCTTTTTATCACAGGACCAGAAATCAGCCCTCAAAAACTTAACCGGCAGAAAATATTTTTTTGAAAAAATCCCTAAGCCCCGGGGTCACAATTTCAGCAAAAATCTGACTTTTGGCAATTCACTCAAAAATGGTGCCAAAAGCTTGAAAATGCTCTCCTGAAAGCTTTGGCGATGGAAACAGAAGGCTTTTTATCACAGGACAAGAAATCAGCCCTCAAAAACCTAACCGGCAGAAAATATTTTTTTGAAAAAATCCCTAAGCCCCGGGGTCACAATTTCAGCAAAAATCACACTTTTGGCAATTCACTCAAAAATGGTGCCAACCGGTTGCAAATGCTCCCCTGAAAGCTTTGGAGATGGAAACAGAAGGCTTTTTAACATAGGAGAAGAAATCAGCCCTCAAAAACTTAACCGGCAGAAAATATTTTTTTTAAAAAATCCCTAACCCCCGGGTCACAATTTCAGCAAAAATCTGACTTTTGGCAATTCACTCAAAAATGGTGCCAGAAGCTTGCAAATGATCCCCTGAAAGCTTTGGCGATGGAAACAGAAGGCTTTTTATCACAGGACAAGAAATCAGCCCTCAAAAACATAACCGGCAGAAAATATTTTTTTGAAAAAATCCCCAAGCCCCGGGGTCACAATTTCAGCAAAAATCTGATTTTTGGCAATTCACTCAAAAATGGTGCCAGAAGCTTGAAAATGCTCTCCTGAAAGGTTTGGCGATGGAAACAGAAGGCTTTTTATCACAGGACAAGAAATCAGCCCTCAAAAACTTAACCGGCAGAAAATATTTTTTTGAAAAAATCCCTAAGCCCCGGGGTCACAATTTCAGCAAAAATCTGACTTTTGGCAATTCACTCAAAAATGGTGCCAGAAGCTTATAAATGATCCCCTGAAAGCTTTGGTGATGGAAACAGAAGGCTTTTTATCACAGGACGAGAAATCAGCCCTCAAAAACTTAACCGGCAGAAAATTTTTTTTTGAAAAAATCCCTAAGCCCCGGGGTCACAATTTCAGCAAAAATCTGACTTTTGGCAATTCACTCAAAAATGGTGCCAAAAGCTTGAAAATGCTCTCCTGAAAGGTTTGGCACTCGAAACAGAAGGCTTTTTATCACAGGACAAGAAATCAGCCCTCAAAAACTTAACCGACAGAAAATATTTTTTTGAAAAAATCCCTAAGCCCCGGGGTCACAATTTCAGCAAAAATCTGACTTTTGGCAATTCACTCAAAAATGGTGCCAGAAGCTTGAAAATGCTCTCCTGAAAGGTTTGGCACTCGAAACAGAAGGCTTTTTAACATAGGAGAAGAAATCAGCCCTCAAAAACTTAACCGGCAGAAAATATTTTTTTTAAAAAATCCCTAACCCCCGGGTCACAATTTCAGCAAAAATCTGACTTTTGGCAATTCACTCAAAAATGGTGCCAGAAGCTTGCAAATGATCCCCTGAAAGCTTTGGCGATGGAAACAGAAGGCTTTTTATCACAGGACAAGAAATCAGCCCTCAAAAACATAACCGGCAGAAAATATTTTTTTGAAAAAATCCCCAAGCCCCGGGGTCACAATTTCAGCAAAAATCTGATTTTTGGCAATTCACTCAAAAATGGTGCCAGAAGCTTGAAAATGCTCTCCTGAAAGGTTTGGCGATGGAAACAGAAGGCTTTTTATCACAGGACAAGAAATCAGCCCTCAAAAACTTAACCGGCAGAAAATATTTTTTTGAAAAAATCCCTAAGCCCCGGGGTCACAATTTCAGCAAAAATCTGACTTTTGGCAATTCACTCAAAAATGGTGCCAGAAGCTTATAAATGATCCCCTGAAAGCTTTGGTGATGGAAACAGAAGGCTTTTTATCACAGGACGAGAAATCAGCCCTCAAAAACTTAACCGGCAGAAAATTTTTTTTTGAAAAAATCCCTAAGCCCCGGGGTCACAATTTCAGCAAAAATCTGACTTTTGGCAATTCACTCAAAAATGGTGCCAAAAGCTTGAAAATGCTCTCCTGAAAGGTTTGGCACTCGAAACAGAAGGCTTTTTATCACAGGACAAGAAATCAGCCCTCAAAAACTTAACCGACAGAAAATATTTTTTTGAAAAAATCCCTAAGCCCCGGGGTCACAATTTCAGCAAAAATCTGACTTTTGGCAATTCACTCAAAAATGGTGCCAAAAGCTTGAAAATGCTCTCCTGAAAGGTTTGGCACTCGAAACAGAAGGCTTTTTATCACAGGACAAGAAATCAGCCCTCAAAAACTTAACCGACAGAAAATATTTTTTTGAAAAAATCCCTAAGCCCCGGGGTCACAATTTCAGCAAAAATCTGACTTTTGGCAATTCACTCAAAAATGGTGCCAGAAGCTTGAAAATGCTCTCCTGAAAGGTTTGGCACTCGAAACAGAAGGCTTTTTATCACAGGACAAGAAATCAGCCCTCAAAAACTTAACCGGCAGAAAATATTTTTTTGAAAAAATCCCTAAGCCCCGGGGTCACAATTTCAGCAAAAATCTGACTTTTGGCAATTCACTCAAAAATGGTGCCAAAAGCTTGAAAATGCTCTCCTGAAAGGTTTGGCACTCGAAACAGAAGGCTTTTTATCACAGGACCAGAAATCAGCCCTCAAAAACTTAACCGGCAGAAAATATTTTTTTGAAAAAATCCCTAAGCCCCGGGGTCACAATTTCAGCAAAAATCTGACTTTTGGCAATTCACTCAAAAATGGTGCCAAAAGCTTGAAAATGCTCTCCTGAAAGCTTTGGCGATGGAAACAGAAGGCTTTTTATCACAGGACAAGAAATCAGCCCTCAAAAACCTAACCGGCAGAAAATATTTTTTTGAAAAAATCCCTAAGCCCCGGGGTCACAATTTCAGCAAAAATCACACTTTTGGCAATTCACTCAAAAATGGTGCCAACCGGTTGCAAATGCTCCCCTGAAAGCTTTGGAGATGGAAACAGAAGGCTTTTTAACATAGGAGAAGAAATCAGCCCTCAAAAACTTAACCGGCAGAAAATATTTTTTTTAAAAAATCCCTAACCCCCGGGTCACAATTTCAGCAAAAATCTGACTTTTGGCAATTCACTCAAAAATGGTGCCAGAAGCTTGCAAATGATCCCCTGAAAGCTTTGGCGATGGAAACAGAAGGCTTTTTATCACAGGACAAGAAATCAGCCCTCAAAAACATAACCGGCAGAAAATATTTTTTTGAAAAAATCCCCAAGCCCCGGGGTCACAATTTCAGCAAAAATCTGATTTTTGGCAATTCACTCAAAAATGGTGCCAGAAGCTTGAAAATGCTCTCCTGAAAGGTTTGGCGATGGAAACAGAAGGCTTTTTATCACAGGACAAGAAATCAGCCCTCAAAAACTTAACCGGCAGAAAATATTTTTTTGAAAAAATCCCTAAGCCCCGGGGTCACAATTTCAGCAAAAATCTGACTTTTGGCAATTCACTCAAAAATGGTGCCAGAAGCTTATAAATGATCCCCTGAAAGCTTTGGTGATGGAAACAGAAGGCTTTTTATCACAGGACGAGAAATCAGCCCTCAAAAACTTAACCGGCAGAAAATTTTTTTTTGAAAAAATCCCTAAGCCCCGGGGTCACAATTTCAGCAAAAATCTGACTTTTGGCAATTCACTCAAAAATGGTGCCAAAAGCTTGAAAATGCTCTCCTGAAAGGTTTGGCACTCGAAACAGAAGGCTTTTTATCACAGGACAAGAAATCAGCCCTCAAAAACTTAACCGGCAGAAAATATTTTTTTGAAAAAATCCCTAAGCCCCGGGGTCACAATTTCAGCAAAAATCTGATTTTTGGCAATTCACTCAAAAATGGTGCCAGAAGCTTGCAAATGATCCCCTGAAAGCTTTGGCGATGGAAACAGAAGGCTTTTTATCACAGGACAAGAAATCAGCCCTCAAAAACTTAACCGGCAGAAAATATTTTTTTGAAAAAATCCCTAAGCCCCGGGGTCACAATTTCAGCAAAAATCTGACTTTTGGCAATTCACTCAAAAATGGTGCCAGAAGCTTGAAAATGCTCTCCTGAAAGGTTTGGCACTCGATACAGAAGGCTTTTTATCACAGGACAAGAAATCAGCCCTCAAAAACTTAACCGGCAGAAAATATTTTTTTGAAAAAATCCCTAAGCCCCGGGGTCACAATTTCAGCAAAAACCTGACTTTTGGCAATTCACTCAAAAATGGTGCCAAAAGCTTGAAAATGCTCTCCTGAAAGGTTTGGCACTCGATACAGAAGGCTTTTTATCACAGGACCAGAAATCAGCCCTCAAAAACTTAACCGGCAGAAAATATTTTTTTGAAAAAATCCCTAAGCCCCGGGGTCACAATTTCAGCAAAAATCTGACTTTTGGCAATTCACTCAAAAATGGTGCCAAAAGCTTGAAAATGCTCTCCTGAAAGCTTTGGCGATGGAAACAGAAGGCTTTTTATCACAGGACAAGAAATCAGCCCTCAAAAACCTAACCGGCAGAAAATATTTTTTTGAAAAAATCCCTAAGCCCCGGGGTCACAATTTCAGCAAAAATCACACTTTTGGCAATTCACTCAAAAATGGTGCCAACCGGTTGCAAATGCTCCCCTGAAAGCTTTGGAGATGGAAACAGAAGGCTTTTTAACATAGGAGAAGAAATCAGCCCTCAAAAACTTAACCGGCAGAAAATATTTTTTTAAAAAAATCCCTAACCCCCGGGTCACAATTTCAGCAAAAATCTGATTTTTGGCAATTCACTCAAAAATGGTGCCAGAAGCTTGCAAATGATCCCCTGAAAGCTTTGGCGATGGAAACAGAAGGCTTTTTATCACAGGACAAGAAATCAGCCCTCAAAAACTTAACCGGCAGAAAATATTTTTTTGAAAAAATCCCTAAGCCCCGGGGTCACAATTTCAGCAAAAATCTGACTTTTGGCAATTCACTCAAAAATGGTGCCAAAAGCTTGAAAATGCTCTCCAGAAAGGTTTGGCACTCGAAACAGAAGGCTTTTTATCACAGGACCAGAAATCAGCCCTCAAAAACTTAACCGGCAGAAAATATTTTTTTGAAAAAATCCCTAAGCCCCGGGGTCACAATTTCAGCAAAAATCTGATTTTTGGCAATTCACTCAAAAATGGTGCCAGAAGCTTGCAAATGATCCCCTGAAAGCTTTGGCGATGGAAACAGAAGGCTTTTTATCACAGGACAAGAAATCAGCCCTCAAAAACTTAACCGGCAGAAAATATTTTTTTGAAAAAATCCCTAAGCCCCGGGGTCACAATTTCAGCAAAAATCTGACTTTTGGCAATTCACTCAAAAATGGTGCCAAAAGCTTGAAAATGCTCTCCTGAAAGGTTTGGCACTCGAAACAGAAGGCTTTTTATCACAGGACCAGAAATCAGCCCTCAAAAACTTAACCGGCAGAAAATATTTTTTTGAAAAAATCCCTAAGCCCCGCGGGTCACAATTTCAGCAAAAATCTGACTTTTGGCAATTCACTCAAAAATGGTGCCAAAAGCTTGAAAATGCTCTCCTGAAAGGTTTGGCACTCGAAACAGAAGGCTTTTTATCACAGGACAAGAAATCAGCCCTCAAAAACTTAACCGGCAGAAAATATTTTTTTGAAAAAATCCCTAAGCCCCGGGGTCACAATTTCAGCAAAAATCTGACTTTTGGCAATTCACTCAAAAATGGTGCCAAAAGCTTGAAAATGCTCTCCTGAAAGGTTTGGCACTCGAAACAGAAGGCTTTTTATCACAGGACAAGAAATCAGCCCTCAAAAACTTAACCGGCAGAAAATATTTTTTTGAAAAAATCCCTAAGCCCCGGGGTCACAATTTCAGCAAAAATCTGACTTTTGGCAATTCACTCAAAAATGGTGCCAAAAGCTTGAAAATGCTCTCCTGAAAGGTTTTCCACTCGAAACAGAAGGCTTTTTATCACAGGACAAGAAATCAGCCCTCAAAAACTTAACCGACAGAAAATATTTTTTTGAAAAAATCCCTAAGCCCCGGGGTCACAATTTCAGCAAAAATCTGACTTTTGGCAATTCACTCAAAAATGGTGCCAGAAGCTTGAAAATGCTCTCCTGAAAGGTTTGGCACTCGAAACAGAAGGCTTTTTTATCACAGGACAAGAAATCAGCCCTCAAAAACTTAACCGGCAGAAAATATTTTTTTGAAAAAATCCCTAAGCCCCGGGGTCACAATTTCAGCAAAAATCTGACTTTTGGCAATTCACTCAAAAATGGTGCCAAAAGCTTGAAAATGCTCTCCTGAAAGGTTTGGCACTCGAAACAGAAGGCTTTTTATCACAGGACAAGAAATCAGCCCTCAAAAACTTAACCGGCAGAAAATATTTTTTTGAAAAAATCCCTAAGCCCCGGGGTCACAATTTCAGCAAAAATCTGACTTTTGGCAATTCACTCAAAAATGGTGCCAAAAGCTTGAAAATGCTCTCCTGAAAGGTTTGGCACTCGAAACAGAAGGCTTTTTATCACAGGACAAGAAATCAGCCCTCAAAAACTTAACCGGCAGAAAATATTTTTGTGAAAAAATCCCTAAGCCCCGGGGTCACAATTTCAGCAAAAATCTGACTTTTGGCAATTCACTCAAAAATGGTGCCAGAAGCTTATAAATGATCCCCTGAAAGCTTTGGTGATGGAAACAGAAGGCTTTTTATCACAGGACAAGAAATCAGCCCTCAAAAACTTAACCGGCAGAAAATATTTTTTTGAAAAAATCCCTAAGCCCCGGGGTCACAATTTCAGCAAAAATCTGACTTTTGGCAATTCACTCAAAAATGGTGCCAGAAGCTTGAAAATGCTCTCCTGAAAGGTTTGGCACTTGATACAGAAGGCTTTTTATCACAGGACAAGAAATCAGCCCTCAAAAACTTAACCGGCAGAAAATATTTTTTTGAAAAAATCCCTAAGCCCCGGGGTCACAATTTCAGCAAAAATCTGACTTTTGGCAATTCACTCAAAAATGGTGCCAAAAGCTTGAAAATGCTCACCTGAAAGGTTTGGCACTCTAAAAAGAAGGCTTTTTTATCACAGGACAAGAAATCAGCCCTCAAAAACTTAACCGGCAGAAAATATTTTTTTGAAAAAAAATCCCTAAGCCCCGGGGTCACAATTTCAGCAAAAATCTGACTTTTGGCAATTCACTCAAAAATGGTGCCAAAAGCTTGAAAATGCTCTCCTGAAAGGTTTGGCACTCTAAAAAGAAGGCTTTTTTATCACAGGACAAGAAATCAGCCCTCAAAAACTTAACCGGCAGAAAATATTTTTTTGAAAAAATCCCTAAGCCCCGGGGTCACAATTTCAGCAAAAATCTGACTTTTGGCAATTCACTCAAAAATGGTGCCAGAAGCTTATAAATGATCCCCTGAAAGCTTTGGCGATGGAAACAGAAGGCTTTTTATCACAGGACAAGAAATCAGCCCTCAAAAACTTAACCGGCAGAAAATATTTTTTTGAAAAAATCCCTAAGCCCCGGGGTCACAATTTCAGCAAAAATCTGACTTTTGGCAATTCACTCAAAAATGGTGCCAAAAGCTTGAAAATGCTCTCCAGAAAGGTTTGGCACTCGAAACAGAAGGCTTTTTATCACAGGACAAGAAATCAGCCCTCAAAAACTTAACCGGCAGAAAATATTTTTTTGAAAAAATCCCTAAGCCCCGGGGTCACAATTTCAGCAAAAATCTGATTTTTGGCAATTCACTCAAAAATGGTGCCAGAAGCTTGCAAATGATCCCCTGAAAGCTTTGGCGATGGAAACAGAAGGCTTTTTATCACAGGACAAGAAATCAGCCCTCAAAAACTTAACCGGCAGAAAATATTTTTTTGAAAAAATCCCTAAGCCCCGGGGTCACAATTTCAGCAAAAATCTGACTTTTGGCAATTCACTCAAAAATGGTGCCAAAAGCTTGAAAATGCTCTCCTGAAAGGTTTGGCACTCGAAACAGAAGGCTTTTTATCACAGGACCAGAAATCAGCCCTCAAAAACTTAACCGGCAGAAAATATTTTTTTGAAAAAATCCCTAAGCCCCGCGGGTCACAATTTCAGCAAAAATCTGACTTTTGGCAATTCACTCAAAAATGGTGCCAAAAGCTTGAAAATGCTCTCCTGAAAGGTTTGGCACTCGAAACAGAAGGCTTTTTATCACAGGACAAGAAATCAGCCCTCAAAAACTTAACCGGCAGAAAATATTTTTTTGAAAAAATCCCTAAGCCCCGGGGTCACAATTTCAGCAAAAATCTGACTTTTGGCAATTCACTCAAAAATGGTGCCAAAAGCTTGAAAATGCTCTCCTGAAAGGTTTGGCACTCGAAACAGAAGGCTTTTTATCACAGGACAAGAAATCAGCCCTCAAAAACTTAACCGGCAGAAAATATTTTTTTGAAAAAATCCCTAAGCCCCGGGGTCACAATTTCAGCAAAAATCTGACTTTTGGCAATTCACTCAAAAATGGTGCCAAAAGCTTGAAAATGCTCTCCTGAAAGGTTTGGCACTCGAAACAGAAGGCTTTTTATCACAGGACCAGAAATCAGCCCTCAAAAACTTAACCGGCAGAAAATATTTTTTTGAAAAAATCCCTAAGCCCCGCGGGTCACAATTTCAGCAAAAATCTGACTTTTGGCAATTCACTCAAAAATGGTGCCAAAAGCTTGAAAATGCTCTCCTGAAAGGTTTGGCACTCGAAACAGAAGGCTTTTTATCACAGGACAAGAAATCAGCCCTCAAAAACTTAACCGGCAGAAAATATTTTTTTGAAAAAATCCCTAAGCCCTGGGGTCACAATTTCAGCAAAAATCTGACTTTTGGCAATTCACTCAAAAATGGTGCCAAAAGCTTGAAAATGCTCTCCTGAAAGGTTTGGCACTCGAAACAGAAGGCTTTTTATCACAGGACAAGAAATCAGCCCTCAAAAACTTAACCGGCAGAAAATATTTTTTTGAAAAAATCCCTAAGCCCCGGGGTCACAATTTCAGCAAAAATCTGACTTTTGGCAATTCACTCAAAAATGGTGCCAAAAGCTTGAAAATGCTCTCCTGAAAGGTTTGGCACTCGAAACAGAAGGCTTTTTATCACAGGACAAGAAATCAGCCCTCAAAAACTTAACCGGCAGAAAATATTTTTTTGAAAAAATCCCTAAGCCCCGGGGTCACAATTTCAGCAAAAATCTGACTTTTGGCAATTCACTCAAAAATGGTGCCAAAAGCTTGAAAATGCTCTCCTGAAAGGTTTGGCACTCGAAACAGAAGGCTTTTTATCACAGGACAAGAAATCAGCCCTCAAAAACTTAACCGGCAGAAAATATTTTTTTGAAAAAATCCCTAAGCCCCGGGGTCACAATTTCAGCAAAAATCTGACTTTTGGCAATTCACTCAAAAATGGTGCCAAAAGCTTGAAAATGCTCTCCTGAAAGGTTTGGCACTCGAAACAGAAGGCTTTTTATCACAGGACAAGAAATCAGCCCTCAAAAACTTAACCGGCAGAAAATATTTTTTTGAAAAAATCCCTAAGCCCCGGGGTCACAATTTCAGCAAAAATCTGACTTTTGGCAATTCACTCAAAAATGGTGCCAAAAGCTTGAAAATGCTCTCCTGAAAGGTTTGGCACTCGAAACAGAAGGCTTTTTATCACAGGACAAGAAATCAGCCCTCAAAAACTTAACCGGCAGAAAATATTTTTTTGAAAAAATCCCTAAGCCCCGGGGTCACAATTTCAGCAAAAATCTGACTTTTGGCAATTCACTCAAAAATGGTGCCAAAAGCTTGAAAATGCTCTCCTGAAAGGTTTGGCACTCGAAACAGAAGGCTTTTTATCACAGGACCAGAAATCAGCCCTCAAAAACTTAACCGGCAGAAAATATTTTTTTGAAAAAATCCCTAAGCCCCGCGGGTCACAATTTCAGCAAAAATCTGACTTTTGGCAATTCACTCAAAAATGGTGCCAAAAGCTTGAAAATGCTCTCCTGAAAGGTTTGGCACTCGAAACAGAAGGCTTTTTATCACAGGACAAGAAATCAGCCCTCAAAAACTTAACCGGCAGAAAATATTTTTTTGAAAAAATCCCTAAGCCCTGGGGTCACAATTTCAGCAAAAATCTGACTTTTGGCAATTCACTCAAAAATGGTGCCAAAAGCTTGAAAATGCTCTCCTGAAAGGTTTGGCACTCGAAACAGAAGGCTTTTTATCACAGGACCAGAAATCAGCCCTCAAAAACTTAACCGGCAGAAAATATTTTTTTGAAAAAATCCCTAAGCCCCGCGGGTCACAATTTCAGCAAAAATCTGACTTTTGGCAATTCACTCAAAAATGGTGCCAAAAGCTTGAAAATGCTCTCCTGAAAGGTTTGGCACTCGAAACAGAAGGCTTTTTATCACAGGACAAGAAATCAGCCCTCAAAAACTTAACCGGCAGAAAATATTTTTTTGAAAAAATCCCTAAGCCCCGGGGTCACAATTTCAGCAAAAATCTGACTTTTGGCAATTCACTCAAAAATGGTGCCAAAAGCTTGAAAATGCTCTCCTGAAAGGTTTGGCACTCGAAACAGAAGGCTTTTTATCACAGGACAAGAAATCAGCCCTCAAAAACTTAACCGGCAGAAAATATTTTTTTGAAAAAATCCCTAAGCCCCGGGGTCACAATTTCAGCAAAAATCTGACTTTTGGCAATTCACTCAAAAATGGTGCCAAAAGCTTGAAAATGCTCTCCTGAAAGGTTTGGCACTCGAAACAGAAGGCTTTTTATCACAGGACCAGAAATCAGCCCTCAAAAACTTAACCGGCAGAAAATATTTTTTTGAAAAAATCCCTAAGCCCCGCGGGTCACAATTTCAGCAAAAATCTGACTTTTGGCAATTCACTCAAAAATGGTGCCAAAAGCTTGAAAATGCTCTCCTGAAAGGTTTGGCACTCGAAACAGAAGGCTTTTTATCACAGGACAAGAAATCAGCCCTCAAAAACTTAACCGGCAGAAAATATTTTTTTGAAAAAATCCCTAAGCCCTGGGGTCACAATTTCAGCAAAAATCTGACTTTTGGCAATTCACTCAAAAATGGTGCCAAAAGCTTGAAAATGCTCTCCTGAAAGGTTTGGCACTCGAAACAGAAGGCTTTTTATCACAGGACAAGAAATCAGCCCTCAAAAACTTAACCGGCAGAAAATATTTTTTTGAAAAAATCCCTAAGCCCCGGGGTCACAATTTCAGCAAAAATCTGACTTTTGGCAATTCACTCAAAAATGGTGCCAAAAGCTTGAAAATGCTCTCCTGAAAGGTTTGGCACTCGAAACAGAAGGCTTTTTATCACAGGACAAGAAATCAGCCCTCAAAAACTTAACCGGCAGAAAATATTTTTTTGAAAAAATCCCTAAGCCCCGGGGTCACAATTTCAGCAAAAATCTGACTTTTGGCAATTCACTCAAAAATGGTGCCAAAAGCTTGAAAATGCTCTCCTGAAAGGTTTGGCACTCGAAACAGAAGGCTTTTTATCACAGGACAAGAAATCAGCCCTCAAAAACTTAACCGGCAGAAAATATTTTTTTGAAAAAATCCCTAAGCCCCGGGGTCACAATTTCAGCAAAAATCTGACTTTTGGCAATTCACTCAAAAATGGTGCCAAAAGCTTGAAAATGCTCTCCTGAAAGGTTTGGCACTCGAAACAGAAGGCTTTTTATCACAGGACAAGAAATCAGCCCTCAAAAACTTAACCGGCAGAAAATATTTTTTTGAAAAAATCCCTAAGCCCCGGGGTCACAATTTCAGCAAAAATCTGACTTTTGGCAATTCACTCAAAAATGGTGCCAAAAGCTTGAAAATGCTCTCCTGAAAGGTTTGGCACTCGAAACAGAAGGCTTTTTATCACAGGACAAGAAATCAGCCCTCAAAAACTTAACCGGCAGAAAATATTTTTTTGAAAAAATCCCTAAGCCCCGGGGTCACAATTTCAGCAAAAATCTGACTTTTGGCAATTCACTCAAAAATGGTGCCAAAAGCTTGAAAATGCTCTCCTGAAAGGTTTGGCACTCGAAACAGAAGGCTTTTTATCACAGGACCAGAAATCAGCCCTCAAAAACTTAACCGGCAGAAAATATTTTTTTGAAAAAATCCCTAAGCCCCGCGGGTCACAATTTCAGCAAAAATCTGACTTTTGGCAATTCACTCAAAAATGGTGCCAAAAGCTTGAAAATGCTCTCCTGAAAGGTTTGGCACTCGAAACAGAAGGCTTTTTATCACAGGACAAGAAATCAGCCCTCAAAAACTTAACCGGCAGAAAATATTTTTTTGAAAAAATCCCTAAGCCCTGGGGTCACAATTTCAGCAAAAATCTGACTTTTGGCAATTCACTCAAAAATGGTGCCAAAAGCTTGAAAATGCTCTCCTGAAAGGTTTGGCACTCGAAACAGAAGGCTTTTTATCACAGGACCAGAAATCAGCCCTCAAAAACTTAACCGGCAGAAAATATTTTTTTGAAAAAATCCCTAAGCCCCGCGGGTCACAATTTCAGCAAAAATCTGACTTTTGGCAATTCACTCAAAAATGGTGCCAAAAGCTTGAAAATGCTCTCCTGAAAGGTTTGGCACTCGAAACAGAAGGCTTTTTATCACAGGACAAGAAATCAGCCCTCAAAAACTTAACCGGCAGAAAATATTTTTTTGAAAAAATCCCTAAGCCCCGGGGTCACAATTTCAGCAAAAATCTGACTTTTGGCAATTCACTCAAAAATGGTGCCAAAAGCTTGAAAATGCTCTCCTGAAAGGTTTGGCACTCGAAACAGAAGGCTTTTTATCACAGGACAAGAAATCAGCCCTCAAAAACTTAACCGGCAGAAAATATTTTTTTGAAAAAATCCCTAAGCCCCGGGGTCACAATTTCAGCAAAAATCTGACTTTTGGCAATTCACTCAAAAATGGTGCCAAAAGCTTGAAAATGCTCTCCTGAAAGGTTTGGCACTCGAAACAGAAGGCTTTTTATCACAGGACCAGAAATCAGCCCTCAAAAACTTAACCGGCAGAAAATATTTTTTTGAAAAAATCCCTAAGCCCCGCGGGTCACAATTTCAGCAAAAATCTGACTTTTGGCAATTCACTCAAAAATGGTGCCAAAAGCTTGAAAATGCTCTCCTGAAAGGTTTGGCACTCGAAACAGAAGGCTTTTTATCACAGGACAAGAAATCAGCCCTCAAAAACTTAACCGGCAGAAAATATTTTTTTGAAAAAATCCCTAAGCCCTGGGGTCACAATTTCAGCAAAAATCTGACTTTTGGCAATTCACTCAAAAATGGTGCCAAAAGCTTGAAAATGCTCTCCTGAAAGGTTTGGCACTCGAAACAGAAGGCTTTTTATCACAGGACAAGAAATCAGCCCTCAAAAACTTAACCGGCAGAAAATATTTTTTTGAAAAAATCCCTAAGCCCCGGGGTCACAATTTCAGCAAAAATCTGACTTTTGGCAATTCACTCAAAAATGGTGCCAAAAGCTTGAAAATGCTCTCCTGAAAGGTTTTCCACTCGAAACAGAAGGCTTTTTATCACAGGACAAGAAATCAGCCCTCAAAAACTTAACCGACAGAAAATATTTTTTTGAAAAAATCCCTAAGCCCCGGGGTCACAATTTCAGCAAAAATCTGACTTTTGGCAATTCACTCAAAAATGGTGCCAGAAGCTTGAAAATGCTCTCCTGAAAGGTTTGGCACTCGAAACAGAAGGCTTTTTTATCACAGGACAAGAAATCAGCCCTCAAAAACTTAACCGGCAGAAAATATTTTTTTGAAAAAATCCCTAAGCCCCGGGGTCACAATTTCAGCAAAAATCTGACTTTTGGCAATTCACTCAAAAATGGTGCCAAAAGCTTGAAAATGCTCTCCTGAAAGGTTTGGCACTCGAAACAGAAGGCTTTTTATCACAGGACAAGAAATCAGCCCTCAAAAACTTAACCGGCAGAAAATATTTTTTTGAAAAAATCCCTAAGCCCCGGGGTCACAATTTCAGCAAAAATCTGACTTTTGGCAATTCACTCAAAAATGGTGCCAAAAGCTTGAAAATGCTCTCCTGAAAGGTTTGGCACTCGAAACAGAAGGCTTTTTATCACAGGACAAGAAATCAGCCCTCAAAAACTTAACCGGCAGAAAATATTTTTGTGAAAAAATCCCTAAGCCCCGGGGTCACAATTTCAGCAAAAATCTGACTTTTGGCAATTCACTCAAAAATGGTGCCAGAAGCTTATAAATGATCCCCTGAAAGCTTTGGTGATGGAAACAGAAGGCTTTTTATCACAGGACAAGAAATCAGCCCTCAAAAACTTAACCGGCAGAAAATATTTTTTTGAAAAAATCCCTAAGCCCCGGGGTCACAATTTCAGCAAAAATCTGACTTTTGGCAATTCACTCAAAAATGGTGCCAGAAGCTTGAAAATGCTCTCCTGAAAGGTTTGGCACTCGATACAGAAGGCTTTTTATCACAGGACAAGAAATCAGCCCTCAAAAACTTAACCGGCAGAAAATATTTTTTTGAAAAAATCCCTAAGCCCCGGGGTCACAATTTCAGTAAAAATCTGACTTTTGGCAATTCACTCAAAAATGGTGCCAAAAGCTTGAAAATGCTCACCTGAAAGGTTTGGCACTCTAAAAAGAAGGCTTTTTTATCACAGGACAAGAAATCAGCCCTCAAAAACTTAACCGGCAGAAAATATTTTTTTGAAAAAAAATCCCTAAGCCCCGGGGTCACAATTTCAGCAAAAATCTGACTTTTGGCAATTCACTCAAAAATGGTGCCAAAAGCTTGAAAATGCTCTCCTGAAAGGTTTGGCACTCTAAAAAGAAGGCTTTTTTATCACAGGACAAGAAATCAGCCCTCAAAAACTTAACCGGCAGAAAATATTTTTTTGAAAAAATCCCTAAGCCCCGGGGTCACAATTTCAGCAAAAATCTGACTTTTGGCAATTCACTCAAAAATGGTGCCAGAAGCTTATAAATGATCCCCTGAAAGCTTTGGCGATGGAAACAGAAGGCTTTTTATCACAGGACAAGAAATCAGCCCTCAAAAACTTAACCGGCAGAAAATATTTTTTTGAAAAAATCCCTAAGCCCCGGGGTCACAATTTCAGCAAAAATCTGACTTTTGGCAATTCACTCAAAAATGGTGCCAGAAGCTTATAAATGATCCCCTGAAAGCTTTGGCGATGGAAACAGAAGGCTTTTTATCACAGGACAAGAAATCAGCCCTCAAAAACTTAACCGGCAGAAAATATTTTTTTGAAAAAATCCCTAAGCCCCGGGGTCACAATTTCAGCAAAAATCTGACTTTTGGCAATTCACTCAAAAATGGTGCCAAAAGCTTGAAAATGCTCTCCAGAAAGGTTTGGCACTCGAAACAGAAGGCTTTTTATCACAGGACAAGAAATCAGCCCTCAAAAACTTAACCGGCAGAAAATATTTTTTTGAAAAAATCCCTAAGCCCCGGGGTCACAATTTCAGCAAAAATCTGATTTTTGGCAATTCACTCAAAAATGGTGCCAGAAGCTTGCAAATGATCCCCTGAAAGCTTTGGCGATGGAAACAGAAGGCTTTTTATCACAGGACAAGAAATCAGCCCTCAAAAACTTAACCGGCAGAAAATATTTTTTTGAAAAAATCCCTAAGCCCCGGGGTCACAATTTCAGCAAAAATCTGACTTTTGGCAATTCACTCAAAAATGGTGCCAAAAGCTTGAAAATGCTCTCCTGAAAGGTTTGGCACTCGAAACAGAAGGCTTTTTATCACAGGACCAGAAATCAGCCCTCAAAAACTTAACCGGCAGAAAATATTTTTTTGAAAAAATCCCTAAGCCCCGGGGTCACAATTTCAGCAAAAATCTGACTTTTGGCAATTCACTCAAAAATGGTGCCAAAAGCTTGAAAATGCTCTCCTGAAAGGTTTGGCACTCGAAACAGAAGGCTTTTTATCACAGGACAAGAAATCAGCCCTCAAAAACTTAACCGGCAGAAAATATTTTTTTGAAAAAATCCCTAAGCCCCGGGGTCACAATTTCAGCAAAAATCTGACTTTTGGCAATTCACTCAAAAATGGTGCCAAAAGCTTGAAAATGCTCTCCTGAAAGGTTTGGCACTCGAAACAGAAGGCTTTTTATCACAGGACCAGAAATCAGCCCTCAAAAACTTAACCGGCAGAAAATATTTTTTTGAAAAAATCCCTAAGCCCCGCGGGTCACAATTTCAGCAAAAATCTGACTTTTGGCAATTCACTCAAAAATGGTGCCAAAAGCTTGAAAATGCTCTCCTGAAAGGTTTGGCACTCGAAACAGAAGGCTTTTTATCACAGGACAAGAAATCAGCCCTCAAAAACTTAACCGGCAGAAAATATTTTTTTGAAAAAATCCCTAAGCCCCGGGGTCACAATTTCAGCAAAAATCTGACTTTTGGCAATTCACTCAAAAATGGTGCCAAAAGCTTGAAAATGCTCTCCTGAAAGGTTTGGCACTCGAAACAGAAGGCTTTTTATCACAGGACAAGAAATCAGCCCTCAAAAACTTAACCGGCAGAAAATATTTTTTTGAAAAAATCCCTAAGCCCCGGGGTCACAATTTCAGCAAAAATCTGACTTTTGGCAATTCACTCAAAAATGGTGCCAAAAGCTTGAAAATGCTCTCCTGAAAGGTTTGGCACTCGAAACAGAAGGCTTTTTATCACAGGACAAGAAATCAGCCCTCAAAAACTTAACCGGCAGAAAATATTTTTTTGAAAAAATCCCTAAGCCCCGGGGTCACAATTTCAGCAAAAATCTGACTTTTGGCAATTCACTCAAAAATGGTGCCAAAAGCTTGAAAATGCTCTCCTGAAAGGTTTGGCACTCGAAACAGAAGGCTTTTTATCACAGGACAAGAAATCAGCCCTCAAAAACTTAACCGGCAGAAAATATTTTTTTGAAAAAATCCCTAAGGCCCGGGGTCACAATTTCAGCAAAAATCTGACTTTTGGCAATTCACTCAAAAATGGTGCCAAAAGCTTGAAAATGCTCTCCTGAAAGGTTTGGCACTCGAAACAGAAGGCTTTTTATCACAGGACAAGAAATCAGCCCTCAAAAACTTAACCGGCAGAAAATATTTTTTTGAAAAAATCCCTAAGCCCCGGGGTCACAATTTCAGCAAAAATCTGACTTTTGGCAATTCACTCAAAAATGGTGCCAGAAGCTTGAAAATGCTCTCCTGAAAGGTTTGGTGATGGAAACAGAAGGCTTTTTATCACAGGACAAGAAATCAGCCCTCAAAAACTTAACCGGCAGAAAATATTTTTTTGAAAAAATCCCTAAGCCCCGGGGTCACAATTTCAGCAAAAATCTGACTTTTGGCAATTCACTCAAAAATGGTGCCAAAAGCTTGAAAATGCTCTCCTGAAAGGTTTGGAACTCGAAACAGAAGGCTTTTTATCACAGGACAAGAAATCAGCCCTCAAAAACTTAACCGGCAGAAAATATTTTTTTGAAAAAATCCCTAAGCCCCGGGGTCACAATTTCAGCAAAAATCTGACTTTTGGCAATTCACTCAAAAATGGTGCCAAAAGCTTGAAAATGCTCTCCTGAAAGGTTTGGCACTCGAAACAGAAGGCTTTTTATCACAGGACAAGAAATCAGCCCTCAAAAACTTAACCGGCAGAAAATATTTTTTTGAAAAAATCCCTAAGCCCCGGGGTCACAATTTCAGCAAAAATCTGACTTTTGGCAATTCACTCAAAAATGGTGCCAGAAGCTTATAAATGATCCCCTGAAAGCTTTGGTGATGGAAACAGAAGGCTTTTTATCACAGGACAAGAAATCAGCCCTCAAAAACTTAACCAGCAGAAAATATTTTTTTGAAAAAATCCCTAAGCCCCGGGGTCACAATTTCAGCAAAAATCTGACTTTTGGCAATTCACTCAAAAATGGTGCCAAAAGCTTGAAAATGCTCTCCTGAAAGGTTTGGCACTCGAAACAGAAGGCTTTTTATCACAGGACAAGAAATCAGCCCTCAAAAACTTAACCGGCAGAAAATATTTTTTTGAAAAAATCCCTAAGCCCCGGGGTCACAATTTCAGCAAAAATCTGACTTTTGGCAATTCACTCAAAAATGGTGCCAGAAGCTTATAAATGATCCCCTGAAAGCTTTGGTGATGGAAACAGAAGGCTTTTTATCACAGGACAAGAAATCAGCCCTCAAAAACTTAACCGGCAGAAAATATTTTTTTGAAAAAATCCCTAAGCCCCGGGGTCACAATTTCAGCAAAAATCTGACTTTTGGCAATTCACTCAAAAATGGTGCCAAAAGCTTGAAAATGCTCTCCTGAAAGGTTTGGCACTCGAAACAGAAGGCTTTTTATCACAGGACAAGAAATCAGCCCTCAAAAACTTAACCGGCAGAAAATATTTTTTTGAAAAAATCCCTAAGCCCCGGGGTCACAATTTCAGCAAAAATCTGACTTTTGGCAATTCACTCAAAAATGGTGCCAAAAGCTTGAAAATGCTCTCCTGAAAGGTTTGGAACTCGAAACAGAAGGCTTTTTATCACAGGACAAGAAATCAGCCCTCAAAAACTTAACCGGCAGAAAATATTTTTTTGAAAAAATCCCTAAGCCCCGGGGTCACAATTTCAGCAAAAATCTGACTTTTGGCAATTCACTCAAAAATGGTGCCAGAAGCTTATAAATGATCCCCTGAAAGCTTTGGTGATGGAAACAGAAGGCTTTTTATCACAGGACAAGAAATCAGCCCTCAAAAACTTAACCGGCAGAAAATATTTTTTTGAAAAAATCCCTAAGCCCCGGGGTCACAATTTCAGCAAAAATCTGACTTTTGGCAATTCACTCAAAAATGGTGCCAGAAGCTTATAAATGATCCCCTGAAAGCTTTGACGATGGAAACAGAAGGCTTTTTATCACAGGACAAGAAATCAGCCCTCAAAAACTTAACCGGCAGAAAATATTTTTTTGAAAAAATCCCTAAGCCCCGGGGTCACAATTTCAGCAAAAATCACACTTTGGCAATTCACTCAAAAATGGTGCCAACCGGTTGCAAATGCTCCCCTGAAAGCTTTGGAGATGGAAACAGAAGGCTTTTTAACATAGGAGAAGAAATCAGCCCTCAAAAACTTAACCGGCAGAAAATATTTTTTTAAAAAAATCCCTAACCCCCGGGTCACAAATCAGCAAAAATCTGACTTTTGGCAATTCACTCAAAAATGGTGCCAGAAGCTTGCAAATGATCCCCTGAAAGCTTTGGCGATGGAAACAGAAGGCTTTTTATCACAGGACAAGAAATCAGCCCTCAAAAACTTAACCGGCAGAAAATATTTTTTTGAAAAAATCCCTAAGCCCCGGGGTCACAATTTCAGCAAAAATCTGACTTTTGGCAATTCACTCAAAAATGGTGCCAAAAGCTTGAAAATGCTCTCCTGAAAGGTTTGGCACTCGAAACAGAAGGCTTTTTATCACAGGACAAGAAATCAGCCCTCAAAAACTTAACCGGCAGAAAATATTTTTTTGAAAAAATCCCTAAGCCCCGGGGTCACAATTTCAGCAAAAATCTGACTTTTGGCAATTCACTCAAAAATGGTGCCAAAAGCTTGAAAATGCTCTCCTGAAAGGTTTGGCACTTGAAACAGAAGGCTTTTTATCACAGGACAAGAAATCAGCCCTCAAAAACTTAACCGGCAGAAAATATTTTTTTGAAAAAATCCCTAAGCCCCGGGGTCACAATTTCAGCAAAAATCTGACTTTTGGCAATTCACTCAAAAATGGTGCCAAAAGCTTGAAAATGCTCTCCTGAAAGGTTTGGCACTCGAAACAGAAGGCTTTTTATCACAGGACAAGAAATCAGCCCTCAAAAACTTAACCGGCAGAAAATATTTTTTTGAAAAAATCCCCAAGCCCTGGGGTCACA